>NC_056731.1:1989765970-1989775202 GCF_019279795.1 Protopterus annectens | reverse complement strand
TAAAAAACTTGTTTACTTTTCCAAAACAGTTAAATCATAAAGGGATTCACATCCAGATCCAAGGATGTCATTGCACCTCTATACTCCTCCCTCATCAGACCCATGAATGAGTACAATGCCCCATTTGGTATGTACCTCACCCGGCATTTGCAAAAGCTGGAGAGACCACAAAAGTACCTCACCAAGAGGATCAAGGGTCTCCAACATATGTCTTATTCTGCCAGACTAAAGAAACTCCAGCTCTATTCAGTAGCATACCGCCTGCTCAGAGGTGATCTCTGCCTGACGTACAAGGCCATGTCCAAATCAGGAACTGATGGACATGCTCCACCTCAAAAAATCCAAATCCATCAGAACCACGAGAGCTAAAGACTTAAACCTTGGCACAAGTATGAATAGGACATGCTGGAAGGATAGATTCATAACCCAGAGGCTTCCCATGCTCTGGAACAAGATCCCAGTTCATGTTAGGCAGAGCCCCTCACTGACTCTCTTCAAGAGAAATCTTGATGAGTGGATGGGAGATCATAAGTTTACCCCAGGGGTCACATCTGTGTCACTACTAGACAGATTATATAAGGGGACATTCACTGTGTCAATACTAGACAGGCACAGTATTCTAAATCTATTCTGTGCATTTTGTACCATTTTATGGGGTGGCGAAAGCCAGATCACTATGGCTAGGCTTACAAATGCCCCAGGGCAGATAGCCTAGTACTAAACTATGACACTATGAGTGGGAGTAAGCTGTATGCATAATTTCACTCAAAAATATGTGAACATGTATAAAAACAGTCAGGTAGTGTTAACAGAAATTTCCTCCACAGATCTGCCAGGTAATGAAATGTTTTATTAGCTGTAAGAAGGCTGTACTAATAGACTGTGTACAGCACTTCCACTGTCCAACCCCAAGGCTGCAAATAACAGCAAGATAAGTACATACACCAAGTGGTTTCTTCTGATAAATGTCCCTCAAGTGTCTTGCTGTCACGGCTGGTGGTCACCGCTGCTAATACCGAGAGTGATAGGTGGAAATCCAGGCAGAGTATGGCAGTACCACACAAACACAGCATGAGTGCAAGGAACCCCTGTCAGTGTCACATATGTAACCTTGAATATGTAAATACGTATAGAAACAGTCAGGTAGTGTTAACAGATATTTCCTCCACAGGTCTGCCAGGTAAGGAAATGTATCTATTAGCTTTAAGAAGGCTTTAGTAATACACTGTGTACATACATTCCACTGCCTATCCCAGGCCATAGGTAGATGTAAAGTGGGGTCATACCTGGAGAATAATGAGTAGAGTAATGATCAGTACAGTTGTGAACAGTTGAAGCCTATACAGTTGTTAATTGACATCTTTCTCTCTCCCTCACCCTATCTGCACCAATAACTCATACACATAATCAATGGGTATGTTTTTCTCCAAACCTACTGTTGGGACATGTGTCCTATTGTTCTATAAATATTGAATTGTTTGATTATTAATGTTCTCCGTTCAAATGCTATCACTGGCGGCCTGTTGCTATCAATGTAACTTGCATGCCATTATATTGCCTACTGTGGTTCCATATATTAAACCTGTCTTTAAAGGAAAGGGGAGTAGGACAAACCCAGAATCATATAGACCCTTAAGTCTACTTTCATGTTGTGGAAAAATAATGGAGAAGGTAATACTGGATAAGTTATTGTCAGAACTGGATAGGTTGGGACTTGAAACCATATATCATCATATATATGTTGCAAATAGATCTATTACAACCTGTAACATGATGTTCTATAACAATATAATAACAGTTATAAAAAACTAAATCCAAATGGCAAGAGCAATACAAGGCAGATATACCAAAATGGCATATGGAAATCCTCAATACTTCAGTAGTCCACAGTATTCAAACAAATAGCCAGTACTGCAACTAATTCAGTATAAAAACAATATGATTTATTGATCACAAGCAGGTTAGCGCTTTCACCAGATGGCTTCATCAGACCTACTAAACATTTCACTCTTCAGTTTAAATACAAAATATAGCGGGAAAAAAGCCATTCTTAAAGTGAAAGAATCAATTATTTCAATTATTACTTCCAACCCATCTAAAATCAATAATATACACAATAATCAATTTATCTGTTCAGAAACCTTCACATATATCTAATATATAATATTTAATAGTTTATAATATTAAAAGCATTATCAATTCATAAATAACATACCTAAATGTATATGAATGTTAAACAAATATATACAGACATGAACACATAAATGGATATGAAAATAAAATAAAAATAAAAATAAGAATGAAAGTGAAGACAAGCCATACTACACACTAAACGTGCAATATGAGTATGGATGTAAATATGTAAATGGTGAGAACTAAATATATGCATATCTGAACTGTAACTAAGCCCTTAATTTCCTCATTTTGAGGAAAGGTTGAATGGGAACCTTACCATTTAATCCAGGGCTAATGTCAGACCTAAATCTCATGATCCAATTAGTTTCCCTCGCTTCTGTAAAAGTCTTAATGTCCCCTCCTCTAATACTCCTATATATATTCTCCACTATTTTAAACCTAAAACTATGTCCTTCCCCTCTCTCTGTGACATGTTTTGCAAGGGCATTGGTCATTGATCTAATTCTAATATGGTAAGTATGCTCACGCATCCTATCCCTCAGGCACCTATTTGTCTTGCCAATATAGAATGCGGAGCATCCCACACAAGTAGCTAAATAGACCACATCAGTGGACATACAATTTCCTTTAGCTCGAAACGTAAACACACCAAAACCAGAAGGATGTATAAATATAGGATCAGAGTCAATCAAAAAACAAAAATTACAATGGTTACAAGGTGATGTGGAACAAGATTCAATATGGCCATCCTGTCTACTGTCTCTTGGGTAGCACAACAGTCTCTTCAAATTCATTTTATTCTTATATACAAATTTAGGTATGCTTCCTATAACTTCTCTTATAGTCAGGTCCACTGATAAAATATGCCAATGTGTCTTAACTACATCTTTTATAATTCCTACATCTTTAGTATAAAAAATTGGAAAAATTGTATTATTAGACTCCATTCCCCCTCTGGGTATGCTACCTTCCAAAGGAACATAGTCATTAGTCCTAGTGGAGAAATAAGGGGCTGCTACATTAGATCTCAACTCATTAATATCTAGCATCCCATTAGTAAAATCTCTACTACAATAATTGAGTGCTCCTAGCCTCTGTTGTAAATCATCTAGTCCATTCTTAAAATCTAAATCTATCGGATTGTACCTAGAGATACGCATAGCCTGTCCTCTGACAATATTACTGTATACATATCCAGGATGCATACTGTGTCGATGCAACAGGACATTCTTTTGGCATGGCTTCCTATATAGCCCAGTATTGATCATACGTTTTGTAGATGACCTGTTCCTTTTATGGGCAGGTACATCTGATGAGTTGGATGAGTTTGTGAGAGAGGTGAATTCTGTTACCAGATATCTGAAGTTTACAGTTGATTGGTCTTTGGATAGGATCCATTTTTTAGATATATATGTAGAGAAGTTGGGAAATGGTATGCTAGGAGCACGCAATTATTGTAGTAGAGATTTTACTAATGGGATGCTAGATATTAATGAGTTGAGATCTAATGTAGCAGCCCCTTATTTCTCCACTAGAACTAATGACTATGTTCCTTTGGAAGGTAGCATACCCAGAGGGGGAATGGAGTCTAATAATACAATCTTTCCAATTTTTTATACTAAAGATGTAGGAATTATAAAAGATGTAGTTAAGACACATTGGCATATTTTATCAGTGGACCCAACTATAAGAGAAGTTATAGGAAGTATACCTAAATTTGTATATAAGAATAAAATGAATTTGAAGAGACTGTTGTGCTACCCAAGAGATAGTAGACAGGATGGCCATAGTGAATCTTGCTCCACATCACCTTGTAACCATTGTAATTTTTGTTTTTTGATTGACTCTGATCCTATATTTATACATCCTTCTGGTTTTGGTGTGTTTACATTTCGAGCTAAAGGAAATTGTATGTCCACTGATGTGGTCTATTTAGCTACTTGTGTGGGATGCTCCGCATTCTATACTGGCAAGACAAATAGGTGCCTGAGGGATAGGATGCGTGAGCATACTTACCATATTAGAATTAGATCAATGACCAATGCCCTTGCAAAACATGTCACAGAGAGAGCGGAAGGACATAGTTTTAGGTTTAAAATAGTGGAGAATATATATAGGAGTATTAGAGGAGGGGACATTAAGACTTTTACAGAAGCGAGGGAAACTGATTGGATCATGAGATTCAGGTCTGACATTAGCCCTGGATTAAATGGTAAGGTTCCCATTCAACCTTTCCTCAAAATGAGGAAATTAAGGGCTTAGTTACAGTTCAGATATGCATCTATTTAGTTCTCACCATTTACATATTTACATCCATACTCATATTGCACGTTTAGGGTGTAGTATGGCTTGTCTTCACTTTCATTCTTATTTTTATTTTTATTTTATTTTCATATCCATTTATGTGTTCATGTCTGTATATATTTGTTTAACATTCATATACATTTTAGGTATGTTATTTATGAATTGATAATGCTTTTAATATTATAAACTATTAAATATTATATATTAGATATATGTGAAGGTTTTGAACAGATACATTGATTATTGTGTATATTATTGATTTTAGATGGGTTGGAAGTAATAATTGAAATAATTGATTCTTTCACTTTAAGAATGGCTTTTTTCTCGCTATTTTTTGTATTTAAACTGAAGAGTGAAATGTTTAGTAGGTCTGATGAAGCCATCTGGTGAAAGCGCTAACCTGCTTGTGATCAATAAATCATATTGTTTTTATACTGAATTAGTTGCAGTACTGGCTATTTGTTTGAATACTGTGGACTACTGAAGTATTGAGGATTTCCATATGCCATTTTGGTATATCTGGCTTGTATTGCTCTTGCCATTTGGATTTAGTTTTTTATTTCAAATTGCAGCTGTTTTGGCAAGTGCATTAACTCCGAACAGATTTTTATTTCTTTTTATTTCTTTTGATAATAACAGTTATGAATGAAAAATTGTGCTGTGATGTCATTTATATAGACTTAACTTCAGCATTTGACAGGGTCATGCACAAAATACTGATCAATAAATTAGTACAACTAGGTATTGATGTACTGTTGATAAGATGGATAGCTGCATGGCTTACAAATAGGACATGTCAAGTATAACACACCAACTGGACAGGTGAAATCCTTGGTTACAGTCAAGGTGTCCCACAGGGCTCTGTACTAGGCCCTTACTTGTTTAGATTGTATCTTTCAGACCTTACATTTTTATCTGATGTGTTCTACTGTCTATATGCTGACGACCTGAAATTGGGTAAATTGATTACAGGTGTTACAGATAAGGCATGTCTGCAAAATAATATGACTAAATTGACCATTTGGGCACAGGAGAATAATATGCTGATAAATACATCAAAAACTAAGCATATGAGATTTGGGAGACATAAACTGAAAGCTGAATATTTAATACAGCACACAGTGATTGAAACTGTAAACTAATTCAAGGACCTGGGTATATGGGTAGATTCAGCTATGAGTTTTTCTAATAATATCAACCAATTGGCTAATGATAGTTATAGAACTATAGGTTGTATAAAAAGATTTATAAAGTCTAGGAAATCAAACATAATGAAGTCATTGTTTGTTAGTTACATTAGACCCATACTTGAGTGTGGAATAACAATATGGAAACCCTATAGGAAAACAAGCATGAATAAACTGGAAAGAGTACAGCGGAAGTACACTAAGGGCATCCATGAGTGTGAAAATCTAAGTTATTATGAAAGACTAGAATATCCGAACTTGTACAGTGTCTCTTACAGATATTTAAGAGGAGATCTTATTCAGGTATATAAGGCATTTAGGGACAACTACCTCTGGAAATGTTTGGGGTTATCAAAAAGTACTAGAGAATTGTCAGATAAATTATGCAGAAAATTCTGTAGGAATGAGAAGTGTGCTAACTGGTTCTCTGACAGAGTAGCTGATGCTTGGAACAGACTACCAAAGTACATTAAAGCAAGTACTAGTTTAGATATTTTTAAGAACATCCTGGACATTTAGGTTCATAGGTTCATAGGTTCATACTAGGCTATCTGCCCTAGGGCATTTATAAGCCTAGCCAGAATGTGTTTGGCTTTCGCCACCCATTTTAAATTTATTTTGCTATGCCCTTTTTCGAGGTTAGTATAATGTGCCTCTGTCTAACAGTGACACAGAAGTGATACCCGGGGTAAACCTACGATCTCCCATCCACTCATCAAGATTCCTCTTGAAGAGAGTCAATGAGTGACTCTGCCTAACCTGGACTGGGATTTTATTCCAGAGTGAAGGGAGCCTCTGGGTTATGAATCTGTTCCTCCAGCATGTCCTATTTATTTCAGTGCTGAGGTTCAAGTCTCTTGAGCGTAGCTCGATGGGATTTGGATTTTCTGAGGTGCAGCATGTCCATTAATTCTGGGTTGGACATGGCTTTATATGTCAGGCACAGATCGCCTCTGAACAGGTGGTATGCCACTGAGTAGAGCTGGAGTTTCTTTAACCGGCAGCATATGGCATCTGTTTGAGCCCTTGATCCTCTTGGTGAGGTACTTTTGGGGTCTTTCCAGTTGCTGCAGGTGTCTGGTAAGGTACATCCCAAAAGGGGCATTGTACTCAATTATGGGCCTGATGAGGGATGAGTAAAGAGGCGCAATGACCTCCCCTGATCTAGATGTGAATCCCTTCATGATTAGGTGGGCTATATAAAATGTTTTTCTAACCACTTTGGCGTGGTTGTCAAATGAGAGATTGCTATCAACTTGGGTCCCCAGGTCTCTAATTACTTCTTCTGTATTTAATGGATTACCACCTATGTGGTAATTTGTGAGCACTTTGTTTTTGCTAAAGGGGATGACTATACACTTTTTGGCATTTAGCTTGAGGCCATGGCTCTGGCACCAGTTGTCTGTTTCTATGAGGCCCTTTTGGAGGATGCTTGTGTCAGCTGGAGAGTCGATTATGGCACCCAGTTTGCAGTCATCTGCGAACTTGGTCAGCCACAGTTCTTCCGTGTTGGCCTGTACCTCTGAGAAATATATACCGAACAAGAGAGGTCCCAGGACTGAGCCTTGTGGGACACCACTTGTAACTGGTTTGGAGTCTGACATTGCTCCAGCAATTCTAATCATGTGGGTTCTGTCCTTGAGCCAGTTTGCAATCCATCTAGTGACATAGGGGTTTATATTTAAGCTGGTGAGCTTATCTATAATGCCCGAGTGGGATATTGTATCGAAGGCTTTTGCGAGGTCCAGGTAGGCTGTGTGGACCACCTTCCCCTCGTCAATGGCCTTGGTGACGGTTTCAAAGAAATCAACCAGGTTTAAGAGGCAGGATCTGCCCTTAACAAAGCCGAACTGGGTAGGATCCAGTGTCTGTAGGTCCCCAATATCTTTATTTATGAGGTCCATGATGATCCTTTCCATAGCTTTGCAGACCAAGCTAGTCAGGCTTATGGGGCAATAGTTTCCAGGATCCGTTGAGGCACCACCTTTATGGAGAGGGACCACTGTTGCTGTACGCCACTCTTTGGGCACATATCCTGTAGTAAGGCTGAGATTGAACAGTAGTTTTATGTTTGTGTTTAGCTCTTCTTGGAGTTCATGTAGGATGCAGCCCGGGACACCGTCTGGTCCCATTGATGCTGTGTTTTTTGCTTTCGAGAGGGCGGCTCTTACCTGAGCATCTGAGATGTCAGGGGCAGCACTCTGCTGGGATAGATATTTGCCCTTTTGGTGGGGAGTGGGGGGGAGAAGTTTGCACTGAACCTGTCAGCTAGGATGTTGGCAATGTCTGTGGGTTCGGTGTATTTTTTGTCATTTTGGACTAATTCTGAGCATATCTGGGAATTACCACCCAGGTTCCTAACATAACTAAAGAAAGCCTTGTGATTATCCTTAGTGTCCTGTGCAATTTTTGTCTCGAAGCTGGCCTTAGACAATTTTATGAGTACCCGTAGTTTTTGCTAATACTGATCAGTGATGCCTTCCTTTTGGGATTTTGCTCTATCATTTAGTAGCTTCCTCCTTCTATTGTATAGTTTGTTTATGGCTGGGGTCCACCAGACAGAAAATCTGCCTTTGGAGGATTGGGTCTTGGTTTTATTTGGGATGCATGATCCATGCATTCCTGAAGGTGTTCATAGAATGCATTTATAAAGGATTCTGCAGTCTGGGCCGTATTTTCCACAGGCCCGGGGGCTTTGAAGGATTCCACCTCGGTTTTGAGGAGTGTGAAATTTGCTTTAGAGAAGTTTTTCACTGTGGTTTTCTGGGCAGGGGGTGGGGTCGGGATGTGAATATTCAGTGAGATTAGTTTATGGTCTGATCTTCCAGTGAGGGATACACTTCTGGTCTGGAGCATAGAGTCCCCATGTTGGTGATGATCAGGTCCAGTATGTTTTTCCCTCTTGTGGGAGTGGTAACAAGTTGTTCCATAGCATTTGAGTTTATAAATTCTAGGAACCTTTGGGCTAGGGTGTTGGAGCTAGAGTAATGCTCCCAGTCTATGTTTGGGTAGTTGAAGTCACCCAATATAATGGTGTTTGGAGAGACCTTCATATTTTTCAGTGTTCTCAGGAAGGCCGAGTGGGGTTCCTGGGTTTGGGAGGGTGGTCTGTAGCAGGCTATAAACTGGAAGGCAGTTTTACCCACTGTTAGTTGCACATGGATAGTCTCTAAGTGTTTTGGCATATTGGCAGGCTAGAAGGGCTTTAATGCCCATGCTTGAAACATTTGTATGTATGTATGTATATATGCATGTGTTCTGTTTACTATGCAACAGTTTCAAATCTGTTTTATGGTGTCACTTGGAACACCCATGCATACATGCTGTTATAACTAATCTCGAAATGTGTTGTTGATGACTAACCAACATATTTCGTAAAACCTCAACACCATAGCATGTCTGGGAAGGCAGATCCCAGAGGATCCACCTTCCCTGCCTCATCTTGCCATGGCTCCAGGCCTCAGCACATCTGGGACCCAACCCCAGGACCTCCTCGTCTGCTGGTCCTGCACTACCTTTGGGTGGAACTGCCTCAGCGGATGGGGCCCATCCCCTCCCAGGACCAGGCGTGGACAGGAAACCATCAAACATAGCCAGGTCAGGTG
>NC_056731.1:1989755970-1989760970 GCF_019279795.1 Protopterus annectens | reverse complement strand
CTGAGCCACCAAGCAATGTCCAAACTATAGTCAGACTGACATAACACTACACAAATCCAGCTCTGGGGCTGTACACATGCATTTGCAAATATAACAGGCACTAAAAGGATGTAACACTAGTGGAAAACAGACTCTGGTGTGAAAGTGCATACGCACAATCAATTTCACCACAGCGATATACCAGTAAGCAAACTGAACACTACAGTATAATGACTGTGTGAGCAACAATATCCTGTTTTCCACTCAGACATTACCCCTACATATACTGCCCCAAGTCACAGTGTAGTGGGAATCTTGAGGTGTTACGCGACATGTCACAATCTGCTCCGTACAAACATATATAGGCAACAGGGAACCAGAAACTGGAGCAGCATGCAGTCACATAGAAAGGGCCCATGACACTCACATGTACCCAGCCTCCCTACACAGCCCAAATAACATGTACACAATACACTGCTACACAATCCTGACAGTCTGTTAACAATGGCCAGACATACCCAGACTTCTCAACTGTACAGTTTCCCACAGAATGTATAGGCACAAGACTCATATCTATGGCCGCTTCCTTGTTACATGCCTGGGGGGTGGGTCTATGACATCACTGGAATGGTAGCAGGAATGAAGGCAATAAATAATGATACTACATACCTCTGAACCTCTTAATGTGTGACATCTGGACAAAGCCTGGCATAATTGGGGGACAGAGGGCCAAACACAGGGGTATATTGGACATATTGCTGGTATAACTTTAGACAATTGTTGGTGTTACCGGATTTGTTGGAACATATCTTTTCTAAGGGATATGAAGTCAGTAACACCAATGGATGTTAGAATTTACTGACTGCATTCCCCAGAGTATCCTACTGATTAGACAAGTGCAACAACTGTCTGGGGAACAGACCAAACATATGAGCCATGCATCTGGACAGTGTCTATGCCTCTGGACAGTGTAGAGGTATGAGCGCAGTCAAGTAACAGAATGGAAATCCCCTGACAGCTGCCAAACATGTCACCCAGCACCTCATGAAGCACAGTAAGAACAACATGACACTTCTCCACATCATCTCTGGGCTATTACCCATGTATATCCAAACATAGTATGCACTACAGGGATGGAACTGTAGTGAAAAGCAGATAGTGGTGCAAAAATGTCCACACAAAAACATTTGCACCACAGTCACAGCAACATAGCAGTACCCAAAATGAACTCTAGAGTAGAACAACTGTCTGAACAAACATATCCTGATTCCACTCACACACTACACTGACATATACTGGCCATAATCACAGTTTACTGGGAATCCTGAGGTGTTACAGGACATTTCACAGTCTTCCCCTACAAGCATACAGACCTGACAGATGGCCAGCAGCCGTAACAGCATGCACAGTCAGATAGCTAAAGGACGTATGGCACTCACATCTGCTACGCTCCCTACCCAGCCCAAAAAACATCTACACCCAACACTGCTACACAATCTTGGCAGTCTGTTCATAATGGCCAGACATGCATAACTGTCATGTGTACAGGTTTCCACAGAATTACCATGGTGTGGTACCATAATCTTGGCCACTGCCACATACCACAACCAGGAGTCTGATAGGTCACTGGGATGATAACTGGAATGCAGTTGGTAAATAATGATACACCATACCTCTCCATCTCATAGTGCAGGACATCTGGACAATGCATAATGTACTTGAGGGACAGGGGACCAGAAAGAGAGACATATCACACATAATGGTGTTACAAACTGAAACAGTATCTGGTGTTACATGTGTTGTTGTAACATAGCATCTCTGAAGGATATGATGTCTGGAATATTAATAAATGTCAGCAGTTAGTGACTACAATCCTCACATTATCCTACTGACACCACAACAACAGATGTTGTTTGAGCATCAGACCAAACATTAGAGGCAAACCTCTGGCCAGTCTGTAGACTACATGCCAGTTGAGAGGTATATCAGAGGCATATCACTGTCAGATGTCAAGTGACTCAGTAAATGCATGTCCAGACAAACCCTGTCAATCTAGCAATCCTCCATGTGTATAACTGTACTAATGACATACAATAAGTACCCAGTTCAGGAGCTTTGTCCCCCATGTTGTTGGGCTCTCTCCACATGTCCTGTGAGGTATTCCCACTTACTGTCTGTGAAGCTATAGCCCCCACACCTCCATAATGTCCCCCACACAGGCAAGGAAAAGGGGCAAGGCCCACATTAAGGACATCCCATATGTTGGAACTAGCAACAGTGTCCATGCCCACACCAAAATACGATGTGGGCACCTACATAGCTGTATGGCCTCAGCAGTACCTGACAGGACATCATCAACCCCACAAGTTAGGCTAAATGCCTGTAGTGGACAGCAGCAATACACAACTACAATCATAGGTGGAAATAATCGCAGGATGGGCCAAGAAGGAGCAGGTGCCTCATTGGAAGCCATGTCACCTTTTTCTGCACAAGCAATAAGGTCACAGGTGATGTACCCTAAGGCTGTCTTTGAAGTTAAACTGGATACATCCTCCAAGGCCAATCACTAGGCCTTCCAGACATGTGCCCGCATTTCCAGAGGCAAAACACGTATCTGCTCTGTAGTGGTGGCCAATAACACCACATACACATATGCCATAGATATAGGCAACCGGCTGCAGACAAGTTAAGTATAAACATCACCTCCCTGTCACCCCATAGATACACATTTGCATGTACAGCACCTTCCCCCTCCTGTCATGATCAGAAAGCAGGTCTGTAATGCCCTCTTAAAGGCATTAAAGGCATCTCAGAGGTCTCCATAGGTTTGATACCATTCCTGGCTGCATCCTACATGAACACAGGCATGGGCTGTCAGACCCATTCTGCAGTGTACTCAACCACAGCCTGAGCACCGGTGTCATCCCAACTGCACAGAGGACAGACAGAAAGTTGATAGAAAACAGGTTATGCATTACTATGAATGTTCAGAAGGATACAAGTCTGAAAATGAAATGTATGCCATTATGTCATGACAGCAGTCCTCAATGACATGGCCGAAAACCTCAATACTCTCCATTTAATATAATAATATAATATTAATATCCAATAGGAGATAAATAAAAATATACAGCTCAAATCCCCAAACCAAGATAGTGTAGTGGTCCGAGTCCCAGCTTTGCATGCAGAAGTACACTGTTCGAGTACTACAAACGGCAATACAATTTTACATGGGAAAGCAGTGTGAAAAGTACTATTATCATATTAAAATATGTGGTTAGTTATTTTTGTCACTCAGGGTAGTGTAACTGGTGTAAAATGGAAGTATGAGTCCATATAACATGTAAAACCACCCATGTATACATGTCTCCCATACAGTATAGTTACACCACTTGCTATGGTAATGAAAGCACATAGAGCCATGTCATGTAATGGAAATCATACACATTTACTAAATGAAGTCATTAGTGTGATACTTTATAAGAATGAACTGTGACCAATGGTAAGCTATGCTTAGCAGGTTTAAGCATTGCTCAAACGTGAATGCAAAGCAGCAGGTAGCTCAGCTAAGTGGATTTGCGCACTGGTAAGCATCACTAAGTGAAACCTACACAGTTTAAGTGCCTAATAGTTTAACTGTTTGTTGGCATCGCTTAGCATCACGCAAACCCACCCAAACCCACTTACAACTGCTTAAAACTGCCTTAATCACTCTGTCTGCATCAGCCTCTGTTCTGCCCAGCAATAAAATAAGCAGCCCTTGCAGGTCTCAAACCCAGGGCCCTGTACACCATTGTCTCAACAATTTACCACTACACCATCTGAGCTGTAACATATTTTCCTGTTTTTTAAACATATCAAACATATCAATAGGGACAAAACATTGTGGAATCACTAATGATTTGTATTTACATATATATATATATATATATATATATATATATATATATCTATATATACACATATATATATATATATATATATATATATATATATATATATATATATATATATATATATATATATGGGTCTACTTCATTTGATTGAAAGACCATTTGACCTAAACCCATTTGATCGAAATTTCATTTGATCAAAAACCAGTATTCAAGGAAAATAACAGGGATTTTTCCCACTCCCCAATGGTGTGTGACCTTGGAGTTGGTATATATAGTTAGGGGTGTGTGGGGGGCATTTAAACTCTGTACTTTTTGTTTTATTTTCTTCTTTTAAAGGAAACTAGGTGGGGGGCTTTGCCCTCACCCCCCCCAATGTGAGGAGCTGCACCACCCACACCCCCCCAACTATATATACTAACTCCAGGATCGCACAACATTGGGGAGGGGGACAAATCACAGTTTTATGTCTTGAATACTGGTTTTTGATCAAATGAAATTTCGATCAAATAGGTTTAGGTCAAATGGTCTTTCGATCAAATGAAGTAGACCCATATAGATATATATATATATATATATATATATATATATATATATATATAGATATGTATGGAGATACATATATATGTATAACAATATATAGCTATATTACCATTAAATACTGAGGTGTATATGTATATATATATATATATATATATATATATATATATATATATATAAATATATATATATATATATATATATATATATATATATATATATATATATATATATATATATATACACACATCTATATACATATATGTATGAGGATACAGATATATGCAAGGAACATATGAAAAGAACAAAACATATATATATATATATATATATATATGTATATATATATATATATATATATATATATATATTCATTTTTTCCATAACATGCAGCACTGTCATACCTCAGAATACTTTAGTACATGGTGTCTGGACCAACCCAAACAAAGTGGGGGGACAAGGGTCTGGAAATAGGGACACATTCAAAATAATTGTGTAGATAAACTGAGAATGTTGCTGCAGTAACACTGTCTGTCCTAACAGATGTTGAATGCAATATCAGAAGTCTGAGAAATCAATTGCCTGTCA
>NC_056731.1:1989745970-1989750970 GCF_019279795.1 Protopterus annectens | reverse complement strand
CCACAGTTGACTTGCTGTATGGGTGTGAGGGGTGGGTATGGACCCCCACACTGACATCCATGCCTGTAACCTATGACCCCCCAGTTAGTTGTCCCCACACATATACTGCAGTGGGATTTGCCACCTTGGGTACTACTGCATAGTGTGTGGAAGCCAGTTTTAGCCAGACACTTCCTGGTGTCCCACATAGCTGTCAGTTGTGTGTGCTGCTATCCCAATAAGCCACCCCATTCCCTTGCATGCATGCAGCATTACCATAGATATGCTACAAAACATGCTAATTCATTAATTTATTGTTAAGAAGATTGACTTACCTTGTGCTTGCGGCAGTTGTGAGGATGGTGCATGAGGGCCACCTATGTTGGATGTACACAGTACACTGCCTATACATGGTATGTTACAGGTAATGTGATGTGTGTGTCATCCATCTTACTTTGTGTGTGAGTCAGAGAGAGGTGTCAGTCCCTGGGGTCCCTACAGTGTCAGTGTGTGTGCTACGCATTGCCTCTTTGCCAAGGCCTGAGCATACTGGACACGTCTTTGTCTGCCTACAGGAGCAGGCTCAGGGGCCTCCTTCTTTGAGTCCCTCTGTGCCTGTGGGGACCTTGGCAATGGTGATGGGCTGTGTGGCCCTTCCCTGTGCTGTTCCTGCTGCAGCTGTTTCCACAGGATCATATTGTGTAGCATGGCACATACTATGCACATGTGGCTGGAGAGTACTGCAAGCCTCCATCAGATATGTCAAGGCAGTGAAACCATGACTTGAGCATCCCAAACACACACTCTATAATGATCCTGGTTTGTGCATGTGCCTCATTATGGCATTCTTGTGTGGGTGTGTGTATGCATTTCTGATGGGTGTCATTATCTATGGTTCCAGTACATAGCCAGTATCCCCCACCAGATGGCCATACGGGATGCCCCCGCTGGCAAATGCCTGGTACAGCTGTGACGAATGCAGATGTGGGAGTCGTGATAACTTCCAGGGCTGCCAGCACACACATTCATGATAATGCCCTGGGCATTGCACATGAACTGGCAGTTGATGGAGGGGAATCCCTTGTGGTTTATGTAGACTCTATCCTGTTCACCGGGTGCTTTGATGTGGATGTGGATGCAGTCTGTGGCACCCAGTACCTTCGGGTATTCTGCTACATGGTGGAAGAGATGTATATTGCTGGTCCTCTTCTCACGGGTGTTGGGGAAGTAAATGTGCTCACCGGCATGTGGTAGCATGACATCCAGGAACTGGTGGAGTATGCTGGATGCAGATGCCTGTGAGATCCCCATGATGTCCCCAGTAGGTTTTTGGAAAGTACCTGTAGCTAGAATTCTTAAGGCTACACATACCATGGTATCCACTGGGATGGGTTCCCCTCTGTTGGCTTTAAGTCTGAGTTGAGGCCACACAGCTCGGTGATTTGCTGAAGTATGTCTCTGTTCACCCTGTAGCACTCTACTGTCTCCAGATCATGTAGCCCCTGGTAAGTTACCCTGGGTCTGAACACTCTTCTCCTAGGTCTGTGGTGGTTGTCAGCATTACCCTCTTTTCTGCCCTCAGCCTCTAGCACATACTGATGGATTAAAGCAATGGCAGCCCCTAACATTTTTCCAGTTAAAATTCCACCGCATTTGTATACCAATGGTGCAGAGTTTGTGAGAAAAAAAACATACTGTAAGGTGCTTCCATGCTTTATACAGTTGTGCTGCAGATGCTGCCTGCATGATTGGCTGACTATGATGCATTGCACCTGCTAGCTATGTAATTTGTTCTTGATTGCTTTTATTCTGCTATTTTCCTTTATTTCCTTTTTTTCCCCTTCCCATTTCCTCCCCTTTTAAGACCCGAGGTGCACTGTGCCAACCAGGTGCCCAAATGAAAACAGTCCTGCTATTTGCAGGGTTTTTGTTTGTTTGTTTGTTTAGACACAGTGTGTGCCATGCATACATATTTAGCTAATGTAAACACAAATAAATGGCCCTCTCTGGATGGGAACATGCTCTTCATTTCATGGAAAAAGTCAATACAGCCTCAGATGCACCCCCTTGCCTAGCTGTACTTAGCTAAGCATATCTATGCACCATAGGGCTCCAATGTGCTTACAACATGCCTGACATCCCCCATTTCATGTCTGTTGCTCCTCCTAGTTACACAATCATGCTATAGCATCTAAACGGTTAGGGGCAGTTTGGCACTTAAAAGATTTTTGTGATTCAGTAAATTTCCCCTCATTTGCATACCCCACTGCCTTAGTCCATAGTTACTGCACTAACACAGAGCCTTTCCCCTTGACAACCACTGTTCCCTGGTATTGTTTTGCTTCTGAATGCCATAGAGTATAATGGCAAAATGCCGATTTCCCTTAAAATTGAGTTTACACTTTTTTTTTTATTTTCAGCACTATCCCGTTTGGGCGCTGCTGCCCTATGCTTAAACAGCCAAGATTGGCCTCAAAGAAATAACTTTGATTTTTATAAAAATGAACCACTTTTCCATGCCAATAGCCATATACTTGGCCATTGGCATGCCTAAGGACTATAATACATGCTTTTTTTGGAACTGGCATGTCTCTGTTTTGTTATTTGCAGAAATGTATTCGGTTAGTAACCGAATACATTTCTGCAACTAACACTGTTCTTGCATGGATACCTGCCACTTGCTGAATCACTAATTTGCCTTATTTGCATGGTTTTTACCAGCAAATGAGGTAATTAGCATTATGTACTGGTTTCCATGCAAGAAGAGTGTAGGCAGGCTCGTGCATGTCAAAACACTAGTTTACTGGATCGCTTGGCGGCCATATTCAGTGCTGGAGTGGCTACACTGTTCCTTCATGGATAAATTACTTTATTGAATCCTGAGGTTAGTGTACACTTTGTGCAGGAGTTAATGAATTCCAGAGTTTATCTGCAGATAATGCAATAATACACACTATCATCCATAAATGGGTCATGCATAATTTGGTAAGTACTTATAAATTCACTCCAGGAATGACTGGCCTAACACTCTTTGAGAAGGGAGATACAGTCTAGTGTGGGAATTGGCAAGCCATAATGGTCACAATACTGAGTAGAACTGAACATCTGATTCCAATAGCCATGATTTCTCTTACTCACTGATTATATTAGAAACTAGTAACTGGTTGGTGAAAGATGCACATTGAATATTTTGAAGTTGCTGTGGTAGTTTACTTTAGTTATGGTAAATTAAACCTTTGATCAAGTTATTTAAAAATGCTGCTTCAGATTTTTGTTGGAGTGCAATCTCAATAACTTTTAGAAGAGAACATGTCTTGAGGCTAGACGTTAGTATGTTTCATATCCTGGAGTAACTCTCAAAGGTATGAAAAAATAATAAACCACACAAAGCTATACATGCTGACATTTTTACTCAAGTGTAAATGTGTAGAAATGCTGCATATGTACATTTCATTCACATGCATGTGTAAGCATGTAAGCATGTATTCTGGCTGACTATGCCAGTTAAGAAACATTATCTGTGGGCAAACTTAAATACTAAATATCAGCTCCATTCTCAAATGTTTTGTTATGACTATGCACTTAGGTCAAACACAAAAGTGTGTGATACCAAGTTATGCATTTCTTAAATTAGGTATGATGATGATGTTTTTGAGTTCACACTTGATGATACTAACTCACTTTCCTGATGTCACATTTATACAACCTCCTTATCATACTGGAATGTTTCATGATTTTGTGACAGGACATTTAGAACTGGTAATGAGGATTTATGTTTGAAGAGGCTGTGGCATAAACTAGTCATAGAGATTATTGGTAAGAGCTGCCTGAGATCAGCACCATTAGCCCTCATCAATCTTTTACTCTGCTCCATGGTTAGAAAATGCTAGTCACATGTAACATGGGGTGCTGGTGACTTAAAAACAAGATTGCTGAATCTTGAGTATGGTCTGTGATTCGATTCAGGTTTTCTTAATACTACCATAGTAAATAATTATGTATTGCTGTTGTGGGCCATGGTAAAAGTATGAGCACAACCCTGACTGGTGAAACCACAGCCCAAAGGAAATACTTATACAGATGCTCTGTGAACTAATGAACAAGGCTGCTGGTTTGCTAGAAAGCTTTGCAGGAACTGTGAAGGAGAAAGTTGAACTATTGATAGAGATAAATTGGTTCAAAAATCCCCACAGCACTATAGTGCCAGTGAAAGATGAGAATAGAGTTATACTGCAGATGTGAATTGATACTAAACCATTAAGCCCCCCGTATGAAAAGGGAAGAATTGTTGCTGTGATAGAGTCAGTGGGGGATATTACAAAGCTTGTTAGGGGAAAGTTGAATAAAGGGCCTATCAGACATGGAGGATACATTTTATGGTAACTCACCAGCAATGTATGGTTGGTAAAATAGGCCACAAGGGGAAAAGACCTAACAAGGTGGTAATGAGCTGTATCATGAAAGACTAGCTAATGCAGTGAAAAAGAAGCAGAAAGGCAAGATGTTTCAAGATGCAGAGTTAAGTTAGAGGAGGATTATTATCTGTCATTATATCACCAGCTGCAAGCATATGGGAAGATCTTATGGAAAGGGGTTGAGATGGCCTACAGCTGAAGAACTGCTGAAACCCTTTATACTGACAAGTTTTCTGTGAAAGCAGATGTAGGGTTTTGGTTGGGAATCTGCACAGTAGTCAGGCAGGAATCAACATATTTTTCCCAAACTGAGGGATGGCAGAGGACAAATAACTGCAGTTAATCTGTATTCGGAGATGGAGTGCCTTAGTATGTGTGGTAGCTGGCGGGGAACTGAGGAGGTAAACTTACAGATGTTCGTCGTCTCCCATTGCTGCAGTCCTGACTAATGGGTACTCCGCTGCCCTCCATCGGCCCGAATACCAAAGGGCTAGATCTGGCGCCGGGGGCAAAAAGGCGCCGAGAAACCTTGGACCGGGGGGGTGTTTGGGGTTAAATTTTCGGCATTTGACCGGGCCGGGGGCCATAAACCTTTTAGTCTTTCTT
>NC_056731.1:1989602178-1989745470 GCF_019279795.1 Protopterus annectens | reverse complement strand
ACTCCATGTGATTGAGTGTGAGTCAGTGTATTGTTTGAGTATTAATATGCATTCCACTTGTGTGAGTGTGAGTGCACTGCCTGAGTGTTGATATACACTCTATATGACTGAGTGTGAGTGTACCACGAGTGTTAATATACACTCCACATGAGTGTGAGTGCACTGCGTGTGTTGCTATGCACTCCACATGAGTTTGTGTAAGTGCATTGCCTGAATGCTGATATGCACTCTACATGACTGAGTGTGAGTACACTGCCTGAGTGTTGATATACACTCTACATGACTGAGTGTGAGTACACTGCCTGAGTGTTGATATAATTTCTGGCCGACCAGTGTGACTGCACTACCTGAGTGTTGATATACACTCAACATAAGTGAGTGTGAGTACACTGCCTGAGTGCTGACATGCACTGCATTTGAGTGTGTATGACTGCTCTGGCTAAGCTGATATACACTCCAAATTCTTCACACAACCCAGAATAGGATAAAGTGGTATAAGAAAATTAATAAGTAAAGGTTTTTATTTCTTAAACTATCCCTTTAAAGCAGTTTAGAGAAATAACTGTGTTCTGTGTTATTCATTCGGAAATGTTCTTAGTCAGAAGAAATCAATCTGAATTATAGATAGATTCACAGATGCATTTATTTCTGTCATAGCAGCTGTGCTGCTACCAGAGAAGAGTTCTTTTTTCACTGGGGTGGAAAAAAGGCCATCTGTAGTTAAATGTATTTTCTTTCATCCTATTTATATCGGTAATTGCTTTTACATTTTTAGACAAATGCTCTTATATTACATTCCTTAAATCTGCAGGGCCTTCTGTGTAGCAGATCTTTGTGTGTTGCTTTCAAGATTAGAGACAGATACAGAAGTGCTGAAGTACAACATCTTTAGATATGGGAGTAAAAAGTAATTCGCAGAATGTTCTCTTTCTTTCTTTCTTTCTTTCTTTCTTTCTTTCTTTCTTTCTTTCTTTCTTTCTGTTCTTCTTCTCCCCTTTTCTAGCCAAGCATATTCCAATCAGTAGGCACTACAATAAAATGTCTTAACACACTTTTTCCTATTCCAATCATTCAATCTTTAATGTTTCTTATGAGCTATAACATTGTGCTGTCTTACCCTGCCAACATTAAACTACCATGTGCAGCTTTTTATAGTGCCTAAGCAGTCGTAACTGCAATGCAATTGCATCCAGTATCAGTGGATAGTGTTGTTGCCTCACAGGAAGAGATTTCCTGGTTTGATTCTTGGCTGGGATGCCTTCTCTGTGGAGTTTGCATGTCTTCCTTGTGACTGTGTGGGTTTCCTTCTGGTGCTACCGTTTCCTCCCATATTCCAAAGACGTGCAGTAGGTGGATTGAAGACTCCTGGTGCCTGCCTTCTCCCATATTCCAAAGACGTGCAGTAGGTGGATTGAAGACTCTAAATTGGACACAAAATCCTTCACAGGCAGGACCACAATTAAGCAGATTCAATACAGATTTTTCACTTTTTTAATAACAATACAATCAAAAAACAGTTGAACACTTTCATCCCTTCAGTATAATGGGACTTTTTCAAAACTAAATTTCCCAACATTAAAGTGCTAGTCTAAATATTCTTCTCTTAAGGGGGCACATACTTAAAAAACATCATTAAAAAAATTTATATAACAGCCCTGTAATTTATGAAATACATTGTTAAAAATCACATACAAAATAGTCTGTCCATAATTACAATTTTAATGATCTCAGCTGCAGAGCTGGTATAATTGACAATTTGTCATTTAAGCCTGGGGCAATATGGGCACCAAGTTATAATTGCCACAGTCTTTGTACTCTAATAAAACTTCCCACATCTAGGGTCTCTCAGTACCTGCTCCAAAATAATAAATTTGAATTTTTGAAAACCACTGCATTTTTACATGCTTAAATAGTTCCCTTTTTTCATTACAACTTTTTATGTTGTAAACATGTTCCATTATCCTAACTTTTCAAGACATTTTGGTTATTCTGACATAAAAACTATTACATGTTTCACAAATAGCCAAAAACAGCAATTCTTGTAGTTCTACAGTTCCCCTTGTGACAGCCTCTCTACTCCTGGCCATTAATCAAAGAGCCTCAATCCTCACCACTGACACAGGGGAGAGACAGTCACTAAGAGCAGGAATGAATTTACACAGTATTTTCTGATGCAGCCCTCTGCATCAAGCTCAATTTCCCCCAAGAGCAGACAGGGAACATGCTCCAGACCTGGGACTGGACAATCTGTCTCTCTAGATCCCATCATCCCAACAAGACTCACTTTGGAACACTGTGTCCCAGTTCCAAGTAGTTGACCCACCCACCCGGGGTATTTGATTTTCACACACACACACACGCACGCACACACACACACACACACACACACACACACACACACACACACACACACACACACACACACACACACACACACACACACACACACTTGGGACAGGCTGGTATAGATTTACTAGCTGTAATTCTTCTTCCCAGAATGTAGGTAACTACGCTGTCACCAGTCAACTACTTTTAGGCTCTTGCAAGTGTATCTAATTATACTGAGTAAAATAAATACTAACGTAAATGGGAGAGTGTAACCAAAGCAGGAAAGCTTTTTGGCGTGGCCGCAGCATCACTAAAATAAGCACAAGCACTATCAAGATATTAAAAGTATTCTCTAAAAGACCAGCCACAATGAAAGATATATAAATATTTAATAATAAATATTATAATAACATTGAAAGCATGAGAATACTAAATATCTAAGTACAATAAACACCAGCATTTCAATCACAGGAGAAATAAAAACAACACAGTTGGATAGATTCATACAGATGCAGAAAAACAATACTTAACTAATCTCACTGTATTTTATGACTGCCTAAAGAATAACTGTTCCCTAGCTAAGTTAATTATTACAGCAAGGCAAGATTAGATGCTGAGATACTTACTTCCACAAGGCAAGGTGATGAGCTTCCAACTATCTGAACTGAATTGAACTAACAACTAACTAACTGTGATAACTGATATAGATCTTTATATCACATTCCAAAGAAAGCAAAAAACAAACTGCTGTGAAAATTCCATCCTGTCAATGTTGATTATAGAATATCACATTTGATCACTTGACTCTGGTACAATACACATTTAGAGCTTTGCTAAGATCTGTTGCAGTATTTGAAAATTATAGAGCAATTTAAAAAACTTCCACTCTTCCCTTCCAGAACTCCCCGTCCAAACACAAATATTCAATCAGTTATAATAACACCGTTGACACATCTCTGACACAAGCATCTGTACGAGTCAGTATGACAGGCAAATGACGCAAAACTATCTTCAAAACTCCAGCCAACCATGCCAGCATATGTCATACGTGCACTGTCCTATTGTCCCTGGCACAGATGCCAATACCTCACATCATCACACCCCGCTTTAGGGAATATTACAAATTTAAGATCATTGTCAAAAAATAATTGATCTATCTGTAAAATAAATGTACATTGACTACAACTACCACATTTCCTGGTCCCATTTCCTTTCCTCCCAATGTACAGATTCAGGGTTTTCATCATTTCAGACATAACCTTTATATTGTTTCCTGTCTTAAAAACATATTGTGGATATTCACCCAGATGTTTAAATATTTTTCAATCATTCTTAATTATATTCTAATTATGTCTAATAATAAAAACAATACACCCTGCATAGTTATTAAATGTAACTACTAAAGCCCTTCCAAAATTCTTCTTTCCTTTTTTAACATTCTGGTCTTGACCCGATTTTTAGCCTTACAGTGAAGGATACTTGTCATACCTATATTTTATTACTTCCTTACTAATTTTGAATAATATCCAATATGGGTATCCTCTGGCTGGAAACATTTCTAACACCTTTTTTGTTTCTTCCTTAAAAGCCTGTTTATTCAGTACCAGTCTAGAAATTCTAAGTTGTCCCTTTACAATACTCTTCTTCTAACTGTAAAGATGTAGTCTTTCAAAATATAAATAATTATAGGTTCATGGGATGATACTAGGCTACTGGTCCAGAGGCCCTGATAAGCCTAACCAAGACTTTCACCCATGTTCCATCAAAGTCAGCACCTGTTTCCATTGCCTAGCAGGGGCACAGGTGGGATCACAGGGGCATATTTTCTGCCTCCCATCCAATCATCCAAGTTCCTCTTAGGTTCATAGGTTCATAGGTTCATACTAGGCTATCTGCCCTAGGGCATTTATAAGCCTAGCCAGAGTGTGTTTGGCTTTCGCCACCCATTTTAAATTAATTTTGCTATGCCTTTTTTTGAGGTTAGTATACTGTGCCTGTGTCTAACAGTGACACAGAAGTGATAGCCGGGGTAAACCTACGATCTCCCATCCACTCATCAAGATTCCTCTTGAAGAGAGTCAATGTGGGACTCCTGCCTAACCTGACTGGGATTTTATTCCAGAGTGAAGGGAGCTCTGGTTATGAATTCGTCCTCCAGCATGTCCTATTTATTTCAGTGCTGAGGTTCAAGTCTCTCGAAAGCGCATAGCTCGATGGGATTTGATTTTCTGAGGCAGCATGTCCATTAATTCTGGGTTGGACATGGCTTATATACTGGGCCAGGCACAGACGCCTCCTGAGCAGGCGTGTATGTCGTACTGAGTGGAGCTGGAGTTTCTTTAACCGGGCAGCATATGGCATCTGTTTGAGCCTCTTTGATCCTCTTGGTGAGGTACTTCTGGGTCTTTCCAGTTGCTGCAGGTGTCTGGTGGTACATCCCAAAAGGGGCATTGTACACAATTATGGGGCCTGATGAGGGATGAGTAAAGAGGTACTCATTACCTCCCCCTGATCTAGATGTGAATCCCTTCATGATTAGTGGGCTATATAAAATGTTTTTCTAACCACTTTTGGCCAATGCGTGGGTTGTCAAATGAGAGATTGCTATCAACTTGGGTCCCCAGGTCCCTAATGACTTCTTCTGGTAGATTTAATGGCCGGGATTACCACCTATGTGGTAATTTGTGGGCACTTTGTTTTTGCCAAAGGATGACTATAATTAATTTTTGGTGTTTAGCTCTGAGGCCATGGCTCTGGCACCAGTTGTCTGTTTCTATGAGGCCCTTTTTGTAGGATGCTTGTGTCGGCTGCTGGGTTGATTATGGCGCCTAGTTTGCAGTCATTCAAGTGCTAACTTGGTCAGCCACAGTCCTTCCGGTGGTTAGCCTGTACCGAGAAATATATACCGAACAAGAGAGAGGTCCCAGGACTGAGCCTTGTGGGACGCCACTTGTAACTGGTTTGAGTCTGACATGGCTCCAGCAATTTAACCATGTGGGTTCTGTCCTTGAGCCAGTTTGGCAACCCATCTAGTGACAAAGGGTTTATATTTAAGCTGGTGAGCTTATCTATAATGCCCAAGGGTATTGTATCGAAGGCTTTTGCGAGGTAGGTCCTGAGGTAGGCTGTGTGGACCACCTTCCCCTCGTCAATGGCCTTGGTGACTTTTTCAAAGAAATCGACCAGGTTTAAGAGGCAGGATCTGCTCCTTAACAAAGCCAAACTGGGTAGGATCCAGTGTCTGTAGGTCCTCCAATATCTTTATTTATGAGGTCCATGATGATCTCCTTTCCATAGCTTTGCAGACCAAGCTTGAAGTCAGGCTTATGTAGGGCGATAGTTTCCAGGATCCGTTGAGGCACCACCTTGTGGAGAGGGACCACTGTTACTGTACACGTCACTCTTTGGGTACATATCCTGTAGTAAGGCTAAGATTGAACAGTAGTTTTATGTTTGGGTTAGCTCTTTTCTTGGGAGTTCATGTAGGATGCAGTCCCGGGACACCATCTGGTCCCATTGATGCTGTGTTTTTTGCTTTGGAGAGGGCGGTTTTACCTAAGCATCTGAGATGTCAGGGGCAGGCACTCTGTTGGGATGGTGATATTTGCCCTTTGGTAGGGAGAGGGGAGAAGTTTTCACTGAACCTGTCAGCTAGGGATGTTGGCAAATGCCTGTGGGCTCGGTGTATTTTTGTCATTTTGGACTAATTCTGAGCATATCTGTGAATTCCCACCCAGGTTCCTTGCAGTAACATAACTAAAGAAAGCCTTGTGATTATCCTTAGTGTCCTGTGCAATTTTTCTCGAAGCTGGCCTTAGATGATTTTATGAGTGCCCATAGTTTTTGCCGTAATACCGGGATCAGAGAGGCCTTCCTTTGGGATTTTGCTCTATCACGGTAGCTTCCTTCTATTGTATAGTTTGTTTATGGGTTGGGGGTCCACCCAGACAGGACGCCTGCCTTTGGAGTGATTTGGTCTTGGGCTTTATTTGGGATTAAGATGGATCCAAAGTGCATTCCTGAAGGTGTATAGAATGCTTTATAAAGGATTTCATGGTCTGGGGCCAAATGTATTTTCCACAGGCCTGTGGGCTTGAAGGATTTCACCTCGGTTTTGAGGCGTGTGAAATTATATCTTTAGAGAAGTTTTTCTACTGTGGTTTTCTGGGCTGGGGTGGGGCCAGGATGTGAATATCCATGAGATTAGTTTATGGTCTGATCTACCAGTGAGGTGGATACACTCTTGGGTCTGGGAGCATAGTGTCCCCATGTTGGTGATGATCAGGTCCAGTATGTTTTCCTCTGTGGGAGTGGTAACAAGTTGTTCCATAGCATTTGAGTTTATAAATTTAGGAACCTTTTGGCTAGGGTGCTGGAGCTAGAGTAATGCCCCAGTCTATGTTTGGTAGTTGAAGTCGCCCAATATAATGGTGTTTGGAGAGACCTTCATATTTTCCAGTATTCTGCAGCGCATGGTGTTCCTCCTAAAGTTTGGGAGGGTGGTCTGGTATCAGCATGGCTATAAACTGGAAGCACAGTTTTACCCACAGTTAGGGTTTGCAGGTAATTACTGATGTCCCTTGATGCTTCAGGTTGCCAAAGCCACCAACCTGGAGGTGTGGGCATCTTTGACTCAATATTGATACTCCCCTCCTTTTGTCCGGTTCGTCCGTTTTAAATAAAAGCATGGTAATGAGGTATAACCTGGTAGTGCTGGGTGCTCTCGGGAGTCTTAAACCAGGTTTCTGTTACTGCACAGATATTTATGTTCTCCATGCTTAGAGAGCCTGAAAAGTGCAATCTTGGAGGTTTAGACTCTGAAGTTGAGAGTAGCATTACTCTTAGTTTCTTAATCCCTTGTGATACCTATGTGAGTGTGGGTTTGTCTTTTGAGCCTCTCCTGACACAGGGGAGAGACAGTCACTAAGAGCAGGAATGAATTTACACAGTATTTTCTGATGCAGCCCTCTGCATCAAGCACAATTTCCCCCAAGAGCAGACAGGGAACATGCTCCAGATCTGGGACTGGACGATCTGTCTCTCCAGATCCCATCATCCCAACAAGACTCACTTTGGAATACTGTGTCCCAGTTCCAAGTAGTTGACCCACCCACCCGGGGTATTTGATTTTCACACACACACACACGCACACACACACACACACACACACACACACACACACACACACACACACACACACACACACACACACATGCACACACACACACACACACACATACACACACACACACACACACACACACACACACACACACACACACACACACACACACACACACACACACACACACACACACACTTGGGACAGGCTGGTATAGATTTACTAGCTGTACCCCTTCTTCCCAGAATGTAGGGTAACTACGCTGTCACCAGTCAACTACTTTTAGGCTCTTGCAAGTGTATCTAATTATACTGAGTAAAATAAATACTAACGTAAATGGGAGAGTATAACCCAAACAGGAAAGCTTTTTGGCGTGGCCGCATCATCACTAAAATAAGCACAAGTACTATCAAGATATTAAAAGTATTCTCTAAAAGACCAGCCACAATGAAAGATATAAAAATATTTAATAATAAATATTATAATAACATGGAAAGCATGAGAATACTAAATATCTAAGTACAATAAACACCAGAGTTTCAATCACAGGATAAATAAAAACAACACAGTTGGATAGATTCATACAGATGCAGAAAAACAATACTTAACTAATCTCACCGTATTTCATGACTGTCTAAAGAATAACTGTTCCCTAGCTAAGTTAATTATTACAGCAAGGTAAGATTAGATGCTGAGATACTTACTTCCACAAGGCAAGGTGATGAGCTTCCAACTATCTGAACTGAATTGAACTAACAACTAACTAACTGTGATAACTGATATAGATCTTTATATCACATTCCAAAGAAAGCAAAAAACAAACTGCTGTGAAAATTCCATCCTGTCAATGTTGATGATAGAATATCACATTTGATCACCTGACTCTGGTACAATACACATTCAGAGCTTTGCTAAGATCTGTTGCAGTATTTGAAAATTATAGAGCAATTTCAAAAACTTCCAATCTTCCCTTCCAGAACTCCCCGTCCAAACACAAATATTCAATCAGTTATAATAAAACCGCTGACACATCTCTGACACAAGCATCTGTACGAGTCAGTATGATAGGCAAATGACTCAAAACTATCTTCAAAACTCCAGCCAACCATGCCAGCATATGTTATACGTGCACTGTCCTATTGTCCCTGACACACATGCCAATACCTCACATCAACACACCCCGATTTAGGGAATATTACAAATTTAAGATCATTGTCAAAAAATAATTGATCTATCTGTAAAATAAATGTACATTGACTACAACTACCACATTTCCTGGTCCCATTTCCTTTCCTCCCAATGCACAGATTCAGAGTTTTCATAATTTCAGACACAACCTTTATATTGTTTCCTGTCTTAAAAACATATTGTGGATATTCACCCAGATGTTTAAATATTTTTTCATCATTCTTAATTATATTCTAATTATGTCTAATAATAAAAACAATACACCCTGCATAGTTATTAAATGGAACTACTAAAGCCCTTCCAAAATTCTTCTTTCCTTTTTTAACATTCTGGTCTTGACCCGACTTGTGGCCTTACAGTGAAGGATACTTGTCATACCTATATTTTATTACTTCCTTACTAATTTTGAATAATATCCAATATGGGTATCCTCTGGCTGTAAACATTTCTAACACCGTTTTTGTTTCTTCCTTAAAAACCTGTTTATTCAGTACCATTCTAGAAATTCTAAGTTGTCCCTTTACAATACTCTTCTTCTAACTGTAAAGATGTAGTCTTTCAAAATATAAATAATTATAGGTTCATAGGATGATACTAGGCTACTGGCCCAGAGGCTCTGATAAGCCTAACCAAGACTTTCACCCATGTTCCATCAAAGTCAGCACCTGTTTCCACTGTCTAGCAGGGAAACAGGTGGGATCCCAGGGGCATATTTTCTGCTTCCCATCCAATCATCCAGGTTCCTCTTAAAGAGGGCTAGAGAGGTACTCTGCTTGACATGGAGAGGGAGTCTATTCCACAGATGGGGGAGTCATTGGGACACAAATCTATCCCACCAAGGTCTATTAAATATTGCTGAAAGTGTGCTTTGAAAAACGTTAGAAACAAAACCTTTTCCCCCATTTGTAATACTTACATTAAAATAAATTATGCTTTTATAATCAATATGGTGTGTAAACCATAAAACATTTGTATTATTATTATTATATAAAATGAACTCAATACCTTTTAATGGGAATTTCCATAAAATAAATATATCATCTAAAAAGCTAAGATAACTTTTACAGTATGGATAGTACTCAGAAGTAAACACAAAGGTGGTACTTCAATAAATCTCTGTGTAGGAATAGTGGTAAAGCTTGAACACTAAACATGGCCACTGAGCGAGTTAGGAAACAAGGCTCGGGGCATGCACAAGCTTCCTTACACTGTGCGGACACAGAGGTGTCAACAGAATGCAAATCACCTCATCTGCTAGTAAAAACTATGCAAATGAGCTGATTTTATGATTCTGGAAGCATAAAGGCACCCGTGTAGGTGCTGTGTAAGCCTCCAAAATGAATGTGGTTAGAAACCGTGTACAGGAGGATAACAATTAAACAGGGACATGGCAGTCCAAATAAAAGTTGGCATAATGTCCAGTAGGCATGCTAATGGCCAAAACTATGGCCACTGAGTTCAAAAAGTAATACAATGTATTAAAAATTAAACTTTTTTTAATACGTATGCCACATTTTAGCAGCATGCAGCAACCCGCAAATATGCTATTTAGCAAACGAAAAAAGTGTAAGGTATGAAGATGAAATTTATAGCTATGCAAAGTTACTGCATTATAGTGGTCAGCATGCAGAGTCATACAATGGCAGGTTATATTGGTTGCTAAGGGCATAGGCTCTGGTGTAGTGCAGTATCCAGGGTATACACAATTTGGCGTATGAAAATGAGCCAAGTTTATTGAATAGCAAAATGGGCCACCATGTCTGCAGGTACTAACTGTGTAAGGGCTAGAACCATGGTAGTGTAGGGATAGGAGACAGCTGATATGAAAAAGGGGTGTGTCATGGTATGTGTAGGCAGATTGCAGCTTAGCGGCACCTGTTTGTGCTCAGCTAAGCACAGCTAAGCAGGGGTGTGTGCCTGAGGCTGCTAAGCTGTGCTTAACCTCATGGCATATGTTTTAGCTGGTTAAAGAAAAGCTAAGCCTGACCATGTACAGAGGAGGGCCCTTTCTTTTCAGTATTGTTTACACTAGTTCCATGAGTTTCTGCAGAGTGCTGTGGGACTTAGCAGTGGAAGAAATTGAATAAAAAAGGTGAAAATAGCCTGGGAAAGCCAATCAGGCATAAATGACTCATAAGCCCTGTTTCACTCACACTGGCCCATGCAAACCCCTCAATAATATATCTGACAAGTGGAATGTATCATAGTCAATCAATTACACAGGCTGTATCTGGATCACACCTGTAAAAAGTATGCATACACTCTTCATCTGATTTTTCCAACATACTGTGCACCACTGGAGTACACACTTGGGAATTTTAACAGACAAAATGATAAGGACTGCTGCTGCTCTGCTACATCTGTATGCACTACAGGCTGAGGTCAGTGATTATGATGATGCTGATGCTGACAATAGGCCCAGACTGAGAAGGAGAAGAGTGTTCAGGCCTAGGGTAACCTTTCAGGGGCTATATGAGCTGGCAATAGTAGAGCGCTACAGGGTGGACAGGGACTTACTAAACTCGCCGAGCTCTGCAGGCCTCACGTCAGACTCAGAGCCAGCAGAGGGGAACCCATCCTAGTGGAAACAAAGGTATGTGTAGCCTTAAGACTACTAGCTACAGGTACTTTCCAAAGACCTAATGGGGACATCATGGGGATCTCACATGCATCCACATCCAGGCTACTCCACCAGTTGCTGGATGTCATGCTAACACATGCTATGTCATGCTAACACATGCCAGTGAGCACATTTATTTCCCTAACACCACTGAGGAGAGGACCAGAAATATGCATCTCTTCCACCATGTAGCACACTACACACAGTTACTAGGTGCCATAGACTGCACTCATGCGCACATCAAAGCACCACCTGGTGAGGGGTATCACTCCATCAACTGCCAGGTCATGTGCAATACCCAGGACATTATCATCAATGTGTGTGCTGGCAGTCCTGGCAGTTATCATGGCTCCCACATCTAGCACGCATCACAAGTGTAACAGGCATTTGCTAGGGGGGGACATCCCGTATGGCCATCTAGTGGGGGATGCTGCTTATGCCCTGGAAGCATGGATGATGACACCCATCAGAAATGCACACACACACCAACTGAAGAATGACATAATGAGGCACATGCTCAAACTAGGAACATTGTAGAACATGTGTTTGGGCTGCTCAAGTCATGGTTCTGCTGCCTTGACATATCTGGTGGAGCCCTGCAGTACTCTCCAGCCACATGTGCACACATGTTCATAGTATCTGCCATGCTACACAATATGATCCTGTGGAAACAGCTGTGGCAGGAACATCACAGGGAAGAGGAACACAGTACCCCACCATTGCCAAGGTCACCACAGGCACAGGGGGACATGGAGGAGGACCCCCTGAACCTGTTCCTGTAGACAGATTTAGGCATGCCCAAGACACCCTGGCCTTGGCAAAGAGGCAACACATAGCACATACACTGACACCCTAGTGACCCAGGGTCTAACACCTCACTCTTACTCATATACACACAGTAAAATGGATGCCAGCTACATCACACTACCTATACCTTACCATGTATAGGCTGTGTACTGCGTGCATCTGACAGAGTCAGCTCTGAAGCACTGTCCTCTCAACTGCTCCTGGCACAAGGTAAGTCACTCTTTTTAACAATAAATGAATGGGGTAGTAGACTCTAGTAGAAAATATATGGTATTGCTGCATGTATGCATGGGAATGGAGGGGATTATTAGGATAGCAGAAGACAATGGACAGCTATGTGGGACAACAGGAACTCTCTCCCAAATACTGGCTGTCCCACAATATGCAGTAGGCCCCATGTCAGCAAAATCGACTGCACTATGTGAAGGACCTACAAACAGTGGGGTCATAGGACAAATGCATGGATGTCAATGTTGGAGTCCCATACATACTTATAAATCTCTTACAGCAAGACATCTGTACAAAACCATAAATAAATGTGAGGCAAGGGCCCAAAAATGGGGACAAGTCTTAAATATTGCTCTTACAAACATAGAAAGTTGATAAGAATAATGGGTGTTGCAGTAGCATGAATTTTTCTGAAGAGCAAGAAGTCTGAAACTGAAATGTCTGTCATTACTTTCTAACTTCAGTATTTAATGATTTGACATTCATTTTCCACACAGCTACAAATTTATGAAAAATGGACCAAAAATATGGGGCAAACATCTGGACAGTCTGTGAAAATGTGTACAGTTGAAAGGAAGGCCCCTCACCTGTGTTCACATAGAACTGTGGTAACATTTATGTTTGTAAGGTAATAGCAGCAGACCATACATTCCCAATGATGTCACAATCAATGTGATAACTTGTTCCTTGTCTACAATATGCAGGGGTCAATGTGCTATGTATGTTTGCAGTAACAGTGTCAGGAAATAGACAGCACTTACTGGTGGTTGTTGTGGTTTAGTGCACTAAGTACAATATGTGATTGCCAGGGTCCATGGTTCAAGAGTGGCCATGCCAACTATTTTGCATGTCAGCTACACCTATGTTAGGAGTTGTACACACTGTCCAGATGTCAATATTTGCTACTGCAGGAAAGCTGGACAATGGGGACAGGGGACCACACACATATGGGCAGTACACAGCTCTGAGTAACCTACACAGTGCCTAGTAGAACAGCAGGTTGTGACAAGTCAGTCTAGCACCAGGATATAAAGGCTGCTATGTTACTGTGTCAGTACTGACAACAAGTCAGTGGGCACCATCCATACCCCTGAATGACAGGGTGTCACAGAATGTCCACATGTATGCCTCAAATATCTGTTCTGCTTGTCATAACATTGCATTTGCTTGGCAAGCTATTTGCAAACAATAAAGGTTGATGTGAAAACATCAACAACGGGCAGTTGAGATGCAGATGTCATACAAATAACAAAATGCAAGCTAATACAAAACTGTTCTACCAACTGTCTGCGTTTGGAAGAGCAACATTAAGACCCTGTCCCTATGTCTGGGCCTGTGTCTGACTGTTATATATGGCCCTGTCCAGATGTCTGTCTGTAAGAGTTTGAAAGCTATGGCCAACATGTAGCCTTATAATAACAGTGCAACACAAACCATCTGAGGACCCCAGCAGATGTATGAGGCACAATGATGGACAACCTGTTCAACAGGTACAGTCAGAGTTGTGAAATCTGTAACCCTGTGTGTGATGTTACGACTTCTACCCCACTCACACCATAGCTACAAATACATAACAGCAGCAACTGTGGACAAAGGCTGTGACTGGGCTACAGAAGGACAAAGTGACACATATAAGGGGAAGGAGAACCAGTGTCCAGACTAATGTAGAATGTGCACTCTAGAACAATATGTGCTGTAACATAGTTCCTTGCAGTGTATGGAGTCAGTAAACAATGCCAGTGGTTCCTCACATTACGCTATACTGATCTGCAACTGACATACCAGGAAATCACAGTGCTATGTAGAATATACCACATATATTATGGAAAAATCTGCTAAATCCAATGCACTCTGTACCCAACCCAGGATATCACTTAGTTAATAAGGATAGCACACAGCCAAGAGATCCCGCAGCCGGTATACACTGAGGTGCTGGACTGTTTATACAGGTTCATCAGCCAATCGGCTGTAGCACACAAAATACTGGACTGGAGTACAGGTAGCTCTGGACTGGAGCCCCACTGTTACTATTGAAGGTCATACTGGGCATGCTCCTACACTTAGAGAATTATAGCCCATGTCTACACCCACACCTGATTATAGAACTGTATTGTCCATATATGCCTTTGCATACACACAGATATGTACACCTTAACTGTCTCTCACCACCCCAACAGACAGGATTACCCTCATCTATCTGTATGTGGCACATATAAGATATATCTGCATTTGATGAGTGTGATATACATACATGTATATAGGTAACATATAGAAATATAACAAGAATAAACAGACAGACACAGGGGAGACAGAGAGAGACAGAGACTAATAGAGAGAGAGAGAGAGAGAGAGAGAGAGAGAGGGATATATATATATATATATATATATATATATATATATATATATATATATATATATATATATATAAATGAGAGAGAGAGAGAGAGACACCCTGAAAGGCATACAGTGAAGTAGTGCAGTCATTTGCACACCAATTGTAACCAGTGACATGTGCAAGTATGAAGGTAAGCACCATTGTGTTATATTAGTGATGTAGGGGCTGTAATCTCACATCACCTGCCTTGTGTGTGTGTGTTTGTGTGTTTCTGTATCTATTACATTTACAGCAGAATAGACATGCTCAACAGGCCTATGTCTGTGTAACAGTCACCCACGTTATGGCCCTGATACTAGTGCCATCCACAACAGTTGCCTACCTGTCAGCAGCTAATGATGTCATCCACTCCAACAGCAGTGTCAGACACTCCTCACATGAATGTCATCCACCACAGCAGCAGTGTCAAACACTCCTCACATGAATATACCTCACGGTGCATGCGATAAGTACGTCACATTATAGTGCAGACAGTTAGATGGGTAATGGTTCTAATCCCAAAAATAACAAGTCAGTCTCTGTGTCTATGGATATCCCCTTGTGGCTGTCTGTATTTGCTGCCTATATGTCCAATGACAACACATTTTAAGGTCTGTTCCACCCTGTTAACCATCCATTGCACTACTGTACCGAGCATGTACATGTCATCCACCTTAGAAGCAACAGTGGACACATTTCACCCATATAAGCTCCATGGTGGATGTGATAAGTATATAGTGAAATAGTTCATACAACTAGATAAGTAGGAGTTCTAATCCCACCACTGACAACTGTGTGTGAGCATGTTTGAGGGTTAAACCATTTAAAGGCCTGTTTCACCCAGTAAACCGCCATTGCCCTACATTACAAGGCCTGCTGATGTCATTCACCTTAGAAGTACCATTGGACACTCATGTACGTAGCATTATAGTACATACAACTAAGTAGGTAGGGGTTCTAATCTCAGCACTGCCATCTGTGTGTGTGTGTTTGCAGGTTAAACAATGTTGATGCCTGTTCCACCATGTAAACCACCCATTGCCCTAATTTACAGGGCCTGCTGATGTCATCCACTTTAGATACAGCATTGGGCACTTTGCAGGCATGTAAGCTACATGGCACATGCAATAAATGTGCAGCACTATAGTACAATAAACTAGATAGGTAGGGGCTTTAATCTTAAGACTGCCAACTGTGTGTGTGTGTGTGTGTGTGTGTGTGTGTGTGTGTGTGTGTGTGTGTGTGTGTGTGTGTGTGGCTTGGTTATACCATTTTGAGGCTTATCCCCCCCCTGCTGTCACCCTCAATTGCATTATTTGAAAAGTCCTGTTGCTGTCATCCACCCTAGATACAGCACTGGACAAATTGCAGGCAAATACGTTCTGTGGCACATGCACTAAATACGTAGCACTGTTATATAATAAACTAGATAGGTAGGGGTTCTAATTACAAGATTGCCAACCGTGCATGTGAAGCATGTCCCCTGTGTGTGTGTGTGTGTGTGTGTGTGTGTGTGTGTGTGTGTGTGTGTGTGTGTGTGTGTGTGTGTGTGTGTGTGTGTGTGTGTGTGTGTATCCCTTTGCAGCAGTGTTCCTGTGAGATGGCAACAAACATACCTTTCGACCCCTTACAGAAAGACATCTGGAGAAAGACATACAGAAAAGTGGGACAAAGCTCACATATTAGGGTCACCCTTTAAATATTGCTCTGACAAACATACACATGAGATAGCATAACAGGTTGTGCATTCACATGCATTTTCTGAAGGGTATGAATTCGGACAGGCAAATATCTTTCAGTATTGTGTAATGTCAGTCATTAATGAATTCACACAACTTTGCCAGAAAACCACAATGTTATGCCAAACTAAACAAAAATATGTGGCAAACATCAGGACATTCTAAAGACATGTGTAGAGGTGGGGGTTATGACCACCACCTGTCCCACCCTGCAGGTTGCAGTCCATGTTTAGCCAGGTGTGACCTGTGACAATGACACAAACAATACAGAGGTCCCCAGAGTGTATGACAACAAACATCTTCTAAGGTTGTCGACTACCTGCATAAAGCAGTTACTTCACATCAGAAGCACCTCACTGGTATGAGAAATAGCATAACATACGGTGATGTGACACAAATAAGCAGTCATATTGGCAAACAAAGGGAAGTCCTGTTTGGTGCACTTGCTGTGGGTTATGGTATGTCCTGCCAAGTGTCATAATACTGCAAGACATGTCCCACATTCCACATTTGATAAGGTGGCAACCCTACCCTGTGTTGCCTATGTGTGTGGAATATGTAGACATGTATGTACCCTGTGAGTAGCTTCCACCCACAATAATCCACATGTAAGAAGGCATGAATGCAAACTACCACCTCCCACATATGTAGGTACAGCCTAAAGCTGTGGCAACTGTGAGTAGTGTGCTGTCTGTCATTGACCCAGAAAATGATGTTAACACACTGCAATGGGGTCATACAGTGGATATGGAATGGTGGCCAGGTCGTGGCCTCCACCTGAATGCAGAAAACAGTACCATTGTACCATATGCAAAGGACTCACTATTTCCCACATCAATGACAACCTGATACATGCACAAACTGTGTTGACAGGCCAGGCTACTGAGGTTGATAACACTGTTGCATTCACCCATAAAGTAGTGGCAGTGGTTAGAAAAGGTTTGGACATGGTTCACGACATAGATAAAGGGACTGAATTCAAACAAAAGGTGGACATTACCTCTGCATAGTCCTCAGTCAGTACAACAGTACATTAGCAGCATGGCTGGTCTGGTATGTAACTATGCAGACATCTGCACCAACTAGAAAGGCTATGTTAACACCCACAAAGTGTATCCATGACCTCCAACATCTGTGCTATGCAGGCAACCTCAAATCAGTGCTGCCCCACTCAGTATTGGACAGGTTGTCCACAGGTGGGCTGTGACATGCCTAGATGACAATGCTGTGCTCGGCCCTTCAACAGCTGCCCCATATATGTCAATATAACTCTGTTTGCATTACTGGCATGACAGGCTTGAATCACATATGACACAGCAAAAAAAAAATAGCAGCTGGAGAGACAGGTTTGCCTCCCAGAGGCTGCCCTGTGTCAGGAATGCACTCTCAAAAATGTCAAACAGAGTAGCATGCAGACCCCCATCAACAGCATCAAGGTTGAGTGGATGTCAAAAAAAATCTGTCCCAGGAGTCCAAAGTCTGTCTAGAAATGGCAAGGGCAACAGATGCTGATAGATGAGTCTGTTGGGGATAGAGTACTGGATAGGCTTGTAGGGGACCCAGGACCAGTACTGTAGTAACCTCCTCTGTACCTATGAACCTGTGATTGTACAGAATTCCCAGGTGACATGTAGCAAGAGTAGCATGCTGTGTCAGGGAGTATGCATGCAAGGTACGCTGTCTGACCCCATTGTCCCTCACACACTGTTCCATGCATACTACCCTACGTAAACATGGACACATGCGGCCATACCTTGCTGATGAAAAGGTCTCTGTTTTGCCACTCTGCCATCCTCAGCTCCTGTAACAGCAGTAGCCCACCACGAGTTAGACACACTGACACCTGGAATGGAAACAGAATAAGGTCGGTGAGACAACAGTCAGTCAGCAGTACTAACAGCAATAATGCATCATGGCACAAAGGTAGGTACACTTTGATGTGTATGCATGACAATTGACAGCAGACAGCACCTTACAGGCCATAACACTACTGCACTACACACTGCCATTACCTGTACTATATTCACCCTGTGCATCAGGCACATATTAGCATGTCCCTGCATTGATGGTATGGATAACAGGGATGTGGCACAGGTATCATCACATGCACAGGGTGAGGTGTAGGGTTGGCAAAGGCTTAGGCTGTAACACAGTTGACATCATGTGTGTGTGTCTGGAGGTGTGCTGGTCAGCTGCTCCATGGAGAGGAGCGGTGTGCATCTGTTGGTGACCTGCATGTGACAGTCATGTGTGAGTATGTGCATGCACACAGTCAATCCATGTGATAACCCTATATTGAATAGCCATGGACCATACATGGCAGAATGTACAGTTCACAGTATCTGTCCAAGAATATAGGAACTGGTTCTGCCAGGTGTGGCACTGGCAACACCATGGCCAAGGCCAGATGTTGCACTACTTCATGATGGTGACCGGTGTCTGCCAGTTCTGTGTCTCTCACAGGACATCCAGGACTATGTGCCCATGGCCTGCTATTGTGCTGTGGACAGAACCCTCCTATCAGTAGTGCTGGTGGTACTGCCACTATGGGAGTGTGACTGTACATGGCCATGTTGGCTATCAGCTGATGTTGTTGCTGACCTATGTCCCACCACATATTTAATCACAGACATTGCACGGTGAAGGACCGACAATGTCTTACCCCACCATCTATCCACTACATCAGCAAAATGATGTAAGGCATCACCAATTACATGGAGGGTGTCATGCATGCCAGGCAGTGTATCATACATGACCCTGAGCATCTGTCTGGTGTACTGTTCACAATGTGCCTGTGTCTCCATGATGGACAGAATCCTGCATGAGGTGACTCATGATGTGACACCTCTGACAGTTGCTGGACGAGCAGCAGTCCTTTGTTGAGCACCCCTGTCAATCTACCTAGGTGGGGACTCACCAGGTCTCTGGCTATGGCTCTTGTCTACAGTCACAGATGCCATAGCCTCCACACTGCCCTGTTCAATGACCATGTGCGGGGACATTGGGGCTGGAAGTGTGATTTCAATCAATGGGACAGATCCAGCCCCCAATAACCCCACCTGTGCCTCACAATGGCCACCATCATCATCAGAATCTGATGGCATAGTGATATCAGGTTATGAGGGGGACACACTCCAATCCCCATGGACACCTGTGAGGGTAAGACAACATGACTACATGAATACCTGCACTATAATGTTTGCTGATACACAGACACAGACACACACACACACACACACACACACACACACACACACACACACACACACACACACACACACACACACACACAAGTGAGGTGCCACAAAGGCATTATACACACCACACCTTCTGACTGATGGCATGCACAACACACAATCAGACCACAACTGACACAGTCTGGACATGCCCTGAGCAAAATAAATCATGTTGGTAGTACTATACACTTGTGAGCTATGTGCCAAGTCAGAGTATGGGATGGATCTTCACCTAACACACAGTGCACCTGTTTACACAACAGTAATGGATCCTTGTATAGCAGACTGGCTACTCCTATGCAAAATTACACGCTAATATGTTACAGCTCCTGCAGATATGCTACTGTGATTACCAATGTGATTACCAATGTGATGCACTGCAGTTCTACATTCCCCAGCTACAGGTTGATGTTCCCCAGCCACACCAGTGGTACCTATGGATTTGTGGGGGAGAGGTATTGTCAGGAAACCCACATGTGGCATTGGTACTAGATAATATGTGCACTTATCAACATGTACAGTACAATATGTGATACTACCCAAATTGCTGACATTTACAATATGTGTGCACATGTGCATTACAAATCCCCAACCACAAATGCAGATTGACCTCACATATGTATACAGGTATGCAGAAGCTGCCACTATGAATGTTACAGTATTAACGTGATGACTACTGGAGGCTTACCTGGACACTACTCAGCTGTGGAATCTGTGACACCCACCTCCATGACATATGTAGTGATGGTTTCCTGTGAGCTGCTGGCTGACCCCAGGTGTGCCAGGAACTCCTCTGTGGCCGACAGGGGTGGTTGTGTGGCAGGCCCTCCCCCATGCCAGCATAGTCCCTGGCCACAGCTGCAGCCATTTGCCATGCATGTTGTATGACATCAGTAGCATATTTTTGGACCTGTATGTAGCTCCTGTCCTGGTGGCCCACATAATTCACAAATACTATGGTTCAAAGCTGCAGAGAGCACCTCAGACTACCTGGTCAACCATCCTATCATACATTCAGATGCCAAGGTGTAGCCAGTAAGGCCATGGGACATGGGGTGTCTGTATATATGAGACACATACACACCTCCACAGTGTACAGGCAGTGAGATGCACAGGGGACACTGCAGGGGCAGTTCACCATTGCCAGCACACATCTATTCATATCCCAGCTAGCTACTGGCCAACACATGTGATCAGGAAGCCCATGCAGCCTATATGGACCTCATCAACTGTATTAGGAGTTGGGTCTGTACCCTGATCCTGGGCCAGTTGACTGACCCCAACATACATTGTCAGATGTACCCATGCCAGCACACAAATGACCAGATAACCATCAACAGTGAACATACAAACATCTTGGTTTGGCCAAGGGCTACCCCCACATGAGGTGATGGTGTACTGCAGTTGACATCACACAACACAGGGTACCACTACAGCATACCTACAGTGTCATCCTCCATGGCAAAGCAACCATCATGCGATCATGTTTCCAGTCACCATCTCCCACAATACCAATCTAGCTAGGGTCAGCCATACATACACCAATGTGGAATAAATCCTCTGGGGGTATACACAGCCTCACAGCCCCACCTTCTCATTAAAGACTGGCAACAATATCCACACATCCACACAAGTGCTATATATGTGCAATTGTATAGATCCATGTAGTCAGGTCGATCTAGGACTAATGCTCGAAGACACGTTTCCATGAATCGGAAATGGCCAAAAAAGCACTTTCACAAAACTCAATTAAAAAAAACACCTAACAACGTAAAAAAAAAAACCCAACAACAACAGTAATCATGTTTACATGGGGGGAAGCCCTCCCTGCACACCCACCCCCTTTACTTTTAAATTCTCACTCCGTGATCCGACTACAGTGGGAAAAAGTGAAGATCCCCTTATCCTCACGGTGCCATGATCTCAGCAACAGACATTTCCTCGTGTTTTTTTTTTTTTTAGTACAGTTTCGCGAAAGTGATTTTTTTGGTGAAAAAGCACTTTCATGAAACTGTGCTCGGCCGTTTCTGAGTCATGGAAACGTGTCTTCGAACATTAGTCCTAGACCCAGTCAGGTATACCAGATAGGTCTACATCACCCTCTGCTAGGATATGTGCACCTGTCTGGTGAACATCTGCAATATATACTGTCCATAACAGAGATGACATACTGCTGTCTGAGACAAAGTAGAGATAGGTGCCCAATTTGGAGCAATGTCTCCATAGCATGTACATGAAAATGGGATCAGTCCTGCAAACCTGCACAACAAACACAGAGTTTATATTGTCTACATCCACTACAGACAGCCATCTCCCCTATTACACATAGTCTGCAACACCACAGGAAGCACCTGCAGCTGCTCATTTGGGGTACTCATGGACACCCGCTATACCGGTGCTGTTGCTATACCATACTGGATGCCTGCCAGAATCAGTGTAGGCCTCACCCCCTGTCTTCCCCATCAGTACATCAGGATAAGCACAGTACCTCCCCCATCTCCTATATGTAGGGAACAGGTCACCACTGCCATGTGAATGTCATAGTATACATCTGTCATGAGAGCCTATCACATCACAGGATGCATCCTACATGACCCCAAGCATAGCTCTTTATCAGCCAAACTTCACTCACTTCATGGTGTCATAGCCATATTTGACGTGGAGCACCTGTACAACTGTATTTGTTCAACAGCAACCATGATAAACACAATAGTTGGTGGAAAGAACTTTATTGAGGGTGACATGACATGGTGATTTATTACATTCAAAAGTCTGACTTCAGTTGTACTGCATATCCTGTACATGATGAATAAATGTAATGCATTACCTTCCCAGTTTCAATCAGAGTGCACTTTATTACAAGATCCTCAGTATTAATACAGTATATACTTCCGTCATTTCTACACACTATTACTGCAGTATTAGCTTTCTTTCAACAATAGTAGCTTGTTTGTTGCCTTCATCTGTATTACACAGTACCTGGCATTACTCAGTTATATCAATGTAGGTCTAAGAACACATTTATTGCAGTATGCTCAGAATACACTATACCTCCTGGCAGTAAACAATATACTCATTCTTATTTATTGTACTATATATTGCAAGATAGGTCTGTACTCACCACACTGTCAGTGCATCCTCGCTAGGTGCCCTGTATGAGCCTCTAAGTTGTAAGTCCTCTCCTCTGCATCTGTGGGAAGGGAAACACACCATTATGTGCACCTGTATAGCACATATTTATGCTAGAATTTCATAAAGCAATGGTTCCTATACTTACAAACTTCTGGGGCATTCCCATCCTTAGCATCTTGGATCCATTGGGCCAAGAACACCCCCTTCATCTGCTTCAGGTCATCATAATAATGATGCACCTGCTCACCAGTGTGGGGGATTCCAGTGGCATTGGTGAGCTCACATGCCAGAGGGTCCCAAGCCTCAGACTTGTATTCAGGGCCCTGGTACTGGCCCTGTAGCAATCTGGCACCATGGTATTTCACTAGGAGTCCAACCATGACCCTGGAATCCTACATGCCCCAGTGCTGCACCCAAAAGCTCACTCCCTCTCCAACTCCTGCCATAGTTCCTGCACGGGTCAAATTCCAACAGGTTCTGGCTATATTCCTGCCTGTGCAGCTTAAATAAGGCTATTTTTCCACCCTTTGCTGCCATTGAACCATTTTTAAAAATGCTAAGCAAATCTCAGCAGTGTGCAAACCCACTAAGCTGAGATGAGCATTGCTTTATGTGCAAATGCTTAGCAGTGCTTAGTGGTGTGCTACTTCACTTAGCTTAGCTGAGAACTGCTTAGAATGGGACTACTTAGCAATGCTCAAATGAGGTAAGTGGAGCTGAGCATTGCTAACTATTGCTAAGACAGGTCCTGTTCAAGCATTGCTTAGCTGTGCTTAGCAGTTCTTAGCAAAATTTAGATAAGGGCAAATAAGACATTTACATAATAACAGAAATATATATTGATATTAAATATGGGGTCTATATTAGAACACCGAACTTTCAAAAGTTTGAGTGTTCTAATATCGACCCGTTTTCAGTGAACGCTGAAAATATCGAAGAAACAGAAAACCAAATTTTTTCCTAGGGAAAGAATTCGGTTGTCCATTTCTGTTGCTTTGGTATTTTCAGCGCTGTGGTGGAAAGTTACGGGTTGGGTTCAGGTAAGTGTGCGATTGTGTGGACGTGAGGGTTAGGGCGAGTTAGGTGAGTTAGGGTTAAAACTGGTACGATTCCACTGGAATCTCCTATCTGCACTTTTTGTTCTTATGAGTTAGGGTTAGTGCATGGGTCAGGTAAATGTGCAATTGTGTGGATGTGAGGGTTAGGGCAGGGTAGGTGAGTTAGGGTTAGGGTGCGGGTGAGGTGACTGTGTGATAGTGATGGACCTTAGGGTTAGGCTTTGGGTTAAGGTAAGTGGATAGTTAGCGGTGTATGTATAATTTAGTGTAGGGTTATGTGTAAGAGTTTAGGTGTATGTGTGTGAATCGCTGTTTGTTTGGTGTGCTTGTGTTGTGTGTATGTGTTTTGGAGCAGCAAATTTTTTCCCTAGGAAAAAATTTGCTGTTCTGTATGTTCGATGTTTTAAATTTTTGATTAATAGGGTATGATATTAGAACACTCGAAATTTTGAAAGTTTGGTGTTCTAATATAGACCCTAATTACTCATTATTGATACTTTATTATTACGTGTTTGTATTTTATTTTACATGACCTCACCCTATGTACTTTAATTACATTACCTTGGTGTGTGACTAAACTGTATTGAATACTTGTGTTTAACTGGAGGTTTTCACCTCATATATCTACTGACACTGGGATTCTAGACCAGCTGCACTAACCTGGTTGACAAATATCAGTAACTACGGCAATAAAAAAATAGAAATATAAATAGAAATGCTTTCAATGTAAAATCTGAATGGCTTGTCATAGTATTCGAATAGTGCACCTACTGTACATGAAGCTGTGACTGTAACCATTCAGCTAACTCAGCTGTAAAGACTTCAGCTATGCATTTCTATATAGCTTTTTGTTACATTTAAGCACTGCTAAGAAATGCATTACACCATGCAAACATGCTTAGCTATGCTTAAACTTGACAAAAATAAAAGAAAAAATTAAAACAAAATAAACAAACAAAAGGGAAAGTCACATTTGCAATTTTGATTTCCATGCTGTACGGTACTCTGACAGTATAGCTATTGTGTTACTGACACTGTAACATACCCCTTGTGTAAAATATATCTACCAATTATTAATAAGTGTCCAAGGACACTTTCCTTAAAGTTTTCATGCCATATAGCAGTTTGACAGTGCAGGGGATGTGTTTTGGACAGTGTAACACACCCCCTGTGTAAAAATATATAACTTACTATAAAAATAAGTGTCCAAGGACACTTTCTGTAATATTAGTGCCATATGGCACTTTTGCAGAGCAGGGGGTGTGTTACACATCTGCGAGCACTGTAGCACACCCTCTAGCATTGATTGAATAACCATGTACATGGCTCTCCCTCAGCAGTGTGCCTTCATTAATATGCACATTGCACGGTGCGCTGCCAAGGGGTAGCTGCAGGCATGGCCATGATACACTCAGTGTAGGAATTACAGTATTCCTACATGGAGTTTATTAAATCCGGGGGAAATTTTTCTCCCATGAGGACATGACCATATTTGCAAATACAAGGGCACAACTAGACCCCATAGCTACCCCTTAATCTGTTTGTAAGTCTCACCTTCAGAAAACAGAACATGATTATCTAATACTACCTCATCATGTAGGTTGATCTTATCAGTGCTTAAAAAAAATATGTTGTAAGGAAATCATGAAAAAATCAAGACCCATCAATTGAGGTAGACATGTAAATAAATTGAGTATCTATATGGTCAAGAAATACAATTCTGTATCCCATAGTTCATACTTGAATCTGTCTAATAGATTCCATGAATATGTAAGCAGATGATTAAACATTCCAAACACAAGTTTTAATTCTATATCTATAAAAAGTGACATAGGGTAGGTTTTAGAATTTTGTACCGAGACTATAGGCCTAAAAGGAGGGTTAAACACATCCTTATGGACCTTGGGTATTCTGTATGAACATTACTGGAAAAGCTCACCCAAACTCTGTCACAACACAATTTGCTGTGAGGGAAAGGTTAGTTTGCTTTTGCTTTCTTGTATTTTGTTTTACTTTATCGTCTTCTTTTTTGTACATTGTGATTTTTTTTACACAGTGTTTTACTTGTATTTTGCTTTTAACTGCATTTTAAAACTAGGAAATATTCCACAGGCGTGTCTGTTGTGAGTCACACAGAAATTTTTTTCACACTGTCCCAGTCTGGTGCTGCTGTATTTTTAAACTCAACTGTCTATCCAGTTGCCTGCCCATTATGTTAATTTGACCACATATCTCCTTCTCTCCCCTTAATTGGCTGTTCTAAGTACAAAATTATCACTTTGTGAAATCAACCCCCTTCAACAAATAAAATGTATTGGCCATCCCACTGTATTCCATAGAACCAGAATACAAAGTGCCTATCCCCTTTTAATCTAACTTGTTGTTTTAAAATTAATGGCTGTCCACTTAGACAGCTAAAGCTTAAGTTATCCTTTCTTTCAGATCTAACTGCTTACTGCACACTGCAGCGCTTAGGATATTAACCCGTTTTCCATCTTACCTTTAAAATCTGCAATGTGTATTCCAAGACCACCAATTATTGGTAAGTCCACATTCTGCCTCTCAGTAGTCATCATGGGACTAGTGTTTCTGTTTTCTCCTGGTGGGAGAAGGAGCACAGGGACATTATTTTCTGGAAACTGCTGATAACCGGAAAACCCAATAACTGCCTCATAGGTGGTAGATGGAATTTGTGCATATATTCTACTCCTGTTGAGAGAAGGAGCAGAGTGCATTGATTCCTGACTATTTCTGGTTGGGCAGTGAGTGCCTGTAGTTGACGTTCCTGAATGGACTGTTTGTTATTCGAGACATCTACCAGAAAAAGGCTACAACAAGCCTACAGACCCTTGCATCATCTGGGAGAAGACTGTGGATCATCAAACAGGCTGTAGCCTGTTTCTTACCTTGTGATTGGTGCTAATGTTTATTTCTGGAGAGAGAAGAAGCAAATGAGCATTGTATCCCAGCAGCATGAAGATGTGGTGAGACCAGCACTAGTAGTAACCAGGCAGTAGCCATTCATACTACTCCCCTCTTTTCATCATTCTTGACAAGATAATTTTTTGTTTTCAGTAAGAACTGCTTGATTTGTTTCTATTAGTTTCCCCTCAAGTGTTTAGCAGTGTCATGTATAGAAACAGACACATTGAGTGTAATTTTTCCTGTAAATGTACAATTGAAATTTCACCAACACTTAGTTGCACACAGAACAACTAGCATGCAGTGACAAGCATTGTCCCCAGAGTTGCAAACCAAATAATCCTGACATTGCTTTATATTATCACTCCAACTGTCTAATCAATAAAATAGGGTGTGATGGCATGGATGTGAACTTTCCCATTATCCCCTTTACCAGCTTAATGGATATGAGCATGCTGAGGCAATACAGAAATTATCTCATGTTTAATGTTAACCAGTTATTTCTCAAACAAACTGATGTGGTATGTGAGAAATGTATTCACACAAAGTCACTGGATGCAAATCTCTCACATAAAAGTACTCCTAATGTCAATAAGGCTGTCAGTAGTACACATGCTGTACCCATCGCACACAATTCAAAGCAGACATTTAGACCCACATATGGTGAGGCACTTACATGTAACTTTCCTAAACCGCAAAAACTTCATAGGTTTATAGGTTCATAGGTAGGTACTAGGCTATTGGCCCTAGGGCCTATATAAGCCTAGCCAAAAAGGTACCCTGGCTTTCTCCACCCAAGAAAATTATTTTCCTGTGCCCCTGTCAAGCAGAGCCACAGACATGATCCCCGGGATGAATTTCCTATTTCCCATCCAATCATCAAGATTTTTCTTGAAGAATGCTAATGAGGAGCTCTGCTTGACATAGATAGCTAGTCTGTTCCAGAGTATGGGAAGTCTCTGGGACAGGAATCTATCCCTCCAGCATGTTCCGTTTATTGTGGTGACAAAGTTTAGGTCCCTAGAGGATGTAGCTCAGAGGGATTGGGATTTCTTTAAGTGGAGCATGTCCAACAACTCTGGATTTGACATAGCTTTGTATGTTAGGCAGAGATCATCTCTGAGTAGGTGATATGCGACGGAGTAAAGCTGGAGTTTTTTGAGTCAGTCTGCGTAGGGCATCTGTTTGAGGCCAGTAATCCTCTTTGTGAGGTATTTCTGCAGCCTTTCCAGTTGTTGTAGATGGCTTGTGAGGTACATACCAAAAGGGGTGTTGTACTCTATAATGGGTCTAATGAGTGATGAGTAGAAGGGAACAATGACCTCTTTTTTTCTGGATGAGAAACCTTTTGTGATGAGGTGGTGTGCCATGTAGAAAGATTTCCTGACCACTGTGGTGATGTGATTATCAAAAGAAAGACTACTGTCCACCTGTGTCCCAAGGTCTCTTATCACACTTAAAGTGTTAAGTAGACTACCGCCTATGTGGTAGTTCATGAGTACAGAGTTTTTACCAAAGGGGATGAAAATGCACTTTTTGGCATTGAGCTTGAGACCATGGTTTTGACACCAGGCATCTGTCTCAGTGAGGCCCTTTTGTAGGATGTCCACATCATTAGGAGTTTCGATTATGTCTCCTAGTTTGCAGTTATCTGCAAACTTAGTTAGCCAAAGATCTTCTGTGCTGGCCTGTACTTCAGAGAAGTAGATACCAAACAGGAGTGGACCCAGAAACTGAACCCTGTGGTACTCCACTTGTCACTGGTCTGATTTGGAGTCTGCTACTTTCACAGTGTGGGTTCTGTCAGTAAGCCAGTTGGCAACCCATCTTGTGACATAGGAATTTATACCTAGTTTAGTGAGTTTATCTATAATTCCAGAGTAGGGGGATGGTGTTGAATGCCTTGGCGAGATCTAGATAGGCTATGTGAACCACCTTACCCTCATCTATGGCTTTGGTGACTTCTTCAAAGAAGTTGATCAGGTTTAGGAGACATGATCTGCCTTTTACAAACCCTAACTGTGTGGGGTCCAGAGTTTGGAAATCTCCAGTGTCTTTGTTTATGAGTTCCATGATGATATGTTCCATGAGCTTGCAGACTTGACTCGTCAGGCTAATGGGGTGGTAGTACCTGGGGTCTGTCATGGCTCCCCCTTTGTGGATTGGGATAACGATCATGGTGTGCCATTCAATAGGCACAAAGCCTGAGGTGAGGTTATGACTGAACATGGTACTTAGGTGGGGTGCCAGTTCATTCTGTAGTTCATGAAGAAGGCAGCCTGGGATGTTGTCAGGTCCCATGGATGCTGTGTCCTTGGCTTTGGAGAGTGAGGTTTTTATCTGTGCAGGCATGATTACTGGAGCTTTGCATTCTTCCTGTATAAGATGGGCTCTTTAGGGGGTGAGAGGGGGTAAAGTTAGCACTGAACCTATCTGTGAACCTATCTGCCAGGATGTTGGCAATATTAGTTGGTTCTGTATATTTAGTGCCATTGTGCTGTAACTCAGAGCAGATCTGAGTGTTATCATTGAGATTCTTGACATAGCTATAGAATGCTTTATGGTTGTCTTTAGAATCAGTGATGATTTTGTTTTCCTAACTACCTTTGGAGGATTTTATGAGGGATCTCAGCTTCTTACTGAGGCTGACCAGGGAGTTCCTCCAATCATGGTATTTTACTCTTTTTTACAAAAGTTTCTTTCTTCTGTTGTATAGTTTGTTTATGGCAGAAGACCACCAGATTGGCTTCCTTTTTTGGAGGATAGCATCTTGATTCTGTTAGGGATAGCATGATCCATGCACTCGTGTAAGTGCTCAAAAAGTGCATTTGTGTAGGATTCAGCAGTTGTACCTCTATTGTCCATCTGCATGGGTGTCATGAAGTTTGCCACTTCTGTCTTAAGAAGTGTGAAGTTGGCTTTGGAGAAATTTTTTATGGTTGTTTCCCTAATGGGGGGTGGGGGCAGGATGTGGATGTCTAGGGGGATTAGCTTGTGGTAGGATCTGACCAATGAAGAATTGACCTCTGGTGTGGAACACCAGTCGCCCATGTTGGTGAAGACCAGGTCTGGGATATTGCTGCCCCTGGTGGGGGTGTGGATAAGGTGATCCATGGCATTGGAATTGATGATTTCCAGAAAACGTTGAGCACAAGAGTTGGTACATGAGTAGTTTTTCCAGTTAATGGTAGGGTAGTTGAAATCACCCATTATTAGGGTGTTGGGTTGTACTCTAATATTTTCCAGTGTATCAAGAAAAGAGGAGTGTGAATCCTGGGGCATGGTGGGCGGTCTGTAGCAAGCTACAATCTGGATTGCGGTCTTGCCCAGAGTTAGTTGAACTTGGATAATCTCGGCTGCATTATGCTGAGCAACTAGCTTGGAGGTGTGGATATCCTTAATGAATATGAACATGCCTCCACCTTTAGTGTTCTAGAGATGAAGTACACTTAACAAATACCCTCAACAGACCCAAATGCACTCTTTCAAAGCAGCAATGACATCAACACATACAGTCACATCTCATGGATCCTCTACTTTTAAGCCCATAAGGCAAGCTGCCACACAATCTGAAATTCTGGTCAATGGTGATTCTGTTGTGAGACACAGATTGAATAAGAAGAAAGTCACAATCAGTTGCTTATCAGGGTCTAGGATCCACCACATTATGCATGCACTCAGGTTACTGGACCACAAGTACAAGTATTATACAATATATATGTACTATACAAGCCTAGCAATAACAATTCCCTGGCTATTTCTTCCAACAATATTTACTTCCCTGGACCCCTTTCTAGCAGAGTGACTGACGTGATCCCTGGGGTGAATTTCCTATCTCCCATCCAATCTTCAAAGTTCCTTTTGAAGAGGGCCAAAGAGGCACACTGCGTGACATGTATGGGAAGTCTGTTCCAGAGTCTGGGGAGTCTCTGGGTCAGGATCCTATCCCTCCAGCATGTTTTGTTCATTGTGATGACAAGGTTTAGATTCCTGGAGCATGTGGCTCTGAGGGATTGGGATTTCTTTAAGTGTAGCATGTCCATCAGCTCTGGGTTTGACATAGCCTTGTATGTTAAGCAGAGATCGCCTCTGAGTAGACGATATGTGACAGAGTATAGCTGGAGTTTTTTTAGACAGTCAGCTTAGGGCATCTGCTTTAGGCCTGTGATTCTTTCAGTGAGGTATTTCTGCGGCCGTTCCAGTTCTTGCAAATGTCTTGAGAGGTACATATCAAATGGGGCATTGTATTCTATAATGGGTCTAATGAGGGATGAGTACAATGGGACAATGACCTCCTTTTTCTGGATGAAAAGCCCTTTGTGATGAGGTGTGCCACATAGAATGATTTCCTGACTGTTGTGGCAATGTAGTTATCGAAGGTGAGACCACTGTCCACCTGTGTCCATAAGTCTGTTATCACACTTTTGGTGTTTAGTGTACTGCCACCTATGTAGTAATTCATGGGGTACATGTTTTTTTCCCAAAGGGATAACTATACATTTCTTGGCATTGAGCTGTTTAATTTCCTTGAGAAGGTCACCAAACAATAGATGAGGGCAAAATGTTTCACACTGCCTACCTTGACCTGGCCAAGGGATTTGACACAATACCTGACTTGGGCATTATTGACAAACTCAAGAGGCTAGGTTCAAGCCTTTTATGTTGTTCAGTGGATAGCCAGATAGTTCATAGACCAGACCCAGGAAGTTATTATTAGGGAGTCCAGCTCTACAAAGAGGCCAGTCACAAATTGTGTCCCTCAGCGACTGGTCCTGGGACTGCTCCTTTTTGGCATTTACTTCTCTGAAGTCAAAGCCAATGTCAATGGTCTCTAGTTGACACAATTTGCAGAAGATTGCAAATTAGGAGCTGTCATTGAATCCCACACCAAGTCAAATGTTCACCAGGAAGGGCTGACACAGACAAACAACTAGTGTCAGAGCCATGGACTAAAACCAAATGCCAAGAAATACATAATAGTCTCCTTCAGGAAGACATCCACCTATGGTAACTATCATATTGACAACAGACCCCTTAGGGTTGACCCAGTAGTCAGGGACTTAGGGACACATATAGACAGAAATCTAGCCTTTGGCCATCAGCTGTCTACAGCAGTGAGGGAATCATTCTATGTTGTGCAACTTATAAACAAAGGTATGGCATCTAGTTCCAAGGAAGCTATTGTTCCACCATATTTGGCATTCATAAGATCTATCATTTAGTACAATGCACCCTTTGGTGTGTATCTAACCAGACATATCCAACAAATGGAACGTCCACAGAGGTTCATCCTAAAAGAATACAGGGAGTAAATAAAATGTACTGTGCAGACCACCTCAAGGCCCCATCCCTGTATTATGCCTGTTACATTTGTTAGGAGATCTATGCCTGACATACAGGGCATAGTTAGACCTCACTCTAATGGACCTCCTGCATATGTACAAAACAAACAGCACCATAATTACCCATTCTAAAGACTTAAACCTTGCTTGTGATATAACTAGAACCTGCTGGAGATACAGGTATACATCCCAGAGACTACCCCATCTATGGAACAGGCTCCTCATCTATGTGAAGCAGAGGTCCTCCCTAATCCAAATCAAGTTTAACTTGGACAACTGGATGGGAAACAAGAAATTCATCCCTGGTTTGGCACCTATGTCTCTAATGGACTCAAGGGAACCTATTAATGTTTTGTCTCCTATGCCTCTGTTTGTAAATGTTTCATCTCCCAAGCCTCTGCTGACACTTTTCAAGGGTTGCAAAACTTGTTAGAGATTTGGGATGCATGGCTAGGCTTAAAAAGGCTCTTGTGTTCATTAGCCTAGTAAACACCTATAAACCTATAAATCTATGAACCTATGAACTAAAAAATTGCACTCGGAACTAGTAATCTGTTGTTGAAGCAAATAGTCTTCAATAGTCAAGTTTTTCTTCCTGCAAGCTATATTTATCTCATTTTAGAAACTTGTACATATGTCTCTTCACTATTCAAAAGAGGTCTGCCTTTTTCCCCTCTAAGCTTTTGGATATTGACGAATACTTAATCCACCCCTTAGAGCAATTTTTAGGAATGCCAATATGACAAAACTACTAACTTAGAAAAAAAAAAAAAATAAATCAAAGCAAGCTAAAGATGTTACTGCTAAATGCTAGTAGGAGCCAAAACAAGAAACTTCACACCCCACAAGTAAGTTCTAGTCACTCTGGAGAATGTAGACATCTGTGCTGTTACTGAGACTTAGTTTAAAGCCACAGAAAGCATTCTGGCAGTGCAAGGCTACAGTATCTTCCAACCATTTAGATCAATAGCAGCACAAACAGGGACTAAATGTAGAGGTGACGCAATGTCTCAATCTATATCACCAGCAAATAGACTTCCAGGTTGGCTAAACAGGATGATGCCATGGAGTTCATCCACATCTTTGTTTTTTTTGTATGGTCTGTTCATGCTACTGGTCCACCAGGGTGGCTTGTTTTTCTGGCAAGACCTGTTTTTAATCTGGTTAGGTACAGTCAGTTACATACAGCTGCTTAGGTGGGTATATAGGGCAGTGGTGTACACCTCTGCATAGGAGTCCATGTTATCTGTGGGGGGTTGAAACTTGTTATACCATAGGTTAGTAGGAGGTAATTTATTTTGGAAAAATTCTTAAGCATTTTTGAGCTTGATGGAGTATCTGGCCTTATAATTACTTCAAAAGTGACTGGTTTATTGTCAAATCATACCATGGAGGACATCACATTGGGGGGTGGGGGGTGCAATGGTCTCCCATATTAGTGAGTACTATGTCCAGGATATTTGAGCCCCTCATGGGTGTGTTGACTAGATATACCAGAGCATTTGCACTGATAAAGTCGAAGAACCTCTGAGCCAGCATGTTTGTGGTTAGGTATGTCTCCCAGTCGATTGTAGGATAATTAAAACCTCCCATGAGTAAAGTGTTGGGCTGTATGGTAAGTGACTCTGGTAAGTTCAGGTATGCGGTTGCTTTTCCTGGTTTCATGGTGGGAGACCTAGAGCTAGCTATTATATGGTAGGGTATCTTGTTTATGGTTAATTAGACATGGAGTAGCTTGAAAGAGTCATACTGTTTGACCAGTGGCGAGGTATACTTATCCTTGATGAAGATGGGTACACCTCCTCCTTTGGTGCTTTTATGCTCAGATTGTGGTCTGAATGTATGGAAGGCATTGTAGCCCTGTATGGGTGGGGATGTTTTCTGTGTCTCTGAACCATGTCTCGGTGACTGCACAGATGTCAGCATCTTCCAGGGAGAGATGTGATTCCAGGAAGTGCAGTTTCTTGTTTAGACTCGTAACATTAAGCAGCTGCACCTTGAGTTTATCTAGAGAGAATTTAATTACATTGGTGAGGTGGTAATTTTGACACCACCTAAGAAAGACACACTAGGAGTAGTTAATGCCTTTGTAACATTTGCTGACCGGGAAAGTCCAACTTGGAATAAGTCCATTTTCAGCGGAGGTGCTCTCTAGTAACTTGCCAAAAGAACGGAGACCTCCCAAAAGGTGCCCTCCAAAACCACTTACACACACTACAATGCAAAAAACATCCACAACACATAATAATACACACATCTGTGTCTCAACAAATAAGCTTATAAGGTGTAACACCACAAAACCTGACATACTACTCATAGGAGACTCCATACTGAGACACATTATTCTCACCAGGCTGGATAAGGAGTGGGTTACAGTTAACCGCCTGTCACCTGTCAGTATCCATAAAGTCACTCAAGCACTCAAGTTCCTCAACCACAAGTACCAGTATGACTTCATCACAGGTACATTGTGGGCATGAATGACTTGAGATGTACCTTTCTGGACTATAAGAAGACAGGTATGACTGAGCTTTCAGATTATGTGTTACAGGCAGATATAATCCTAGCTTTAAGCAGCATTCTACCCTCTCCAGCAATGATGTCACAATACCAACAAAAAATGATTGACTTTAACAATTATCTTAACTTCTTGTGTCAGCCCAAGGGGATCCAATATCTGTGAGCCTGGGGAGACATTGTCAACAGGACATGCTGTTTTGCCAGAGATGGCCCTGCATGCCTCCCTCCCACTCCTGCTTAATTACAGAAGAATTAAAAAACTTGATGTAGAAAGGCACCATCTTTTGACTTAGCTTTTTTGCCCTTGCTTCATAGGAATCCCCAGTAGTGTACTTGCATATACCATATTCCATTCCTTTCTAAATAGTACTTTATTGACTCCTAATTTACTGCATGTCTCTTTCCTAAAAACCCCTGGCATAGCTACATTATTTTCTTACTTTTCAGTGAACTTCAGCTCCCCGTTTTTAAAGAAAAATAAAAACAGAAAAGAAAAGACCTTTTTTCTTTCAGAATCTAGCTTGTCTAATTGCCCTTAAATCTGGCTGCTTATCTTCCCCGGACACTGGATTGTAGTGGCTGATTGTTTTTCTTTTGTACTTTCCTCTGTCCCAGGTGTAGCCCTGCTCCATTCGCCCTCTCTGCACTCGGGCTCACTTCGCTCCCCACCCACCCCCCATATTTCATTTATACCTAATCACAGGTCCCTCCCAACCATCAAACTCCTCCTCTTCCTGTTACACAAACTAACACCCACTACAAACTCTCTCCCTACCCTATATCTCCTCCCCAAACTCACAACCGACTCACCCTATTAAAGTCCTCTCCTCCTCTTCAAACATGCCAAATGTAATCATTCCTGTCATACTTCTACCTGCACTGCTCCTCCTACACAACATACCATCACCTCACACACTCTTAACCACTATGCATAAAGCCCTCAACTACCCTCACCTAAACTGTTTTTTTTTACCCTCAGTAACCGATTTTCATCTTTGCATCTATCCTTCAAATGAATACACTACTCCCTAAAATAAAAACTCCTCCTTTCAACCATAGTACATCTAAGTAAAAAACAAAATACATTCACAGCTACCCACAAAAAATGAAAGCTTATGACTTCCCAAGGACTCTACTCTTGTCAGGTGATATACATCCAAACCCTGGTCCTACCACTATTCCTAACACCCCACAAAATATCACCCCCAATTCTAATCAACCATCCATACCAAAAAAGAAAATCTCATTCCATTCTTTCAATACTCGAAGTATGCTCAACAAACTAAGCCAGTTTTATGCTTGGGTATCTTGTCATACCACAGACATTATCACTGTCACAGAAACTTGGCTTAAACCTCAAAACCAAGATAAAGAAATTCTTCCTCCAGATTATAATATACTTCATTCACCAAGATCGCTTAAAGAAAAAAGGGGGAGGTGATGCTACAGTTTACTCTAACTGCCTCACAATCTCCCTTCCTAAAGAACCAATTCCCTCCTTTACACCTGCTGAAATATTAATAGCAAACCTCAAACCCAGTGACTTTACTACTATTACAGTAGTAGCCATATTCATTCCACCAGGGGACAACATCCCTTTAATGGAAAATATACTGTCATATCTCTCCCTAAATTTCCCTAATGAAACTATCCTTCTTGGGGACGTAAACATTAATTAGCATAAACTTAATAATCCAAACCCTCCACAACACATAAACCTCCATGGATTTACACAACTAATCTCCAAACCTACCCATTCTAATAATGCTCACTCTTTACGTTCCTTGATAGATTGGATACTTGTTTCTAACCCCAACAAATACAATAACCCTGAAACTCTACCTGATGCCCTGAGTGACCACTCACCTATAAAAGTGCTATGATACATCACCCACCTCCCCAAACCACACCGGCTTATCACCTGCCGCAAACTTTCAACCTTTAACCCAGACACATTTTAAACCCACCTCTCTAGAATTAACTGGAACTTCCTTACTCAGCTCCCACTCAGTGAAGCAGTAAACGCCTTCAACTCAACTTTCCTAAATATTTTAAATTCTCTAGCTCCACTGAGAAAAGTTCAATTAAAGACAAACATTTCACTCTGGCTAACTAAAACCACCCGTACCCTTATGAAATCCAGAGATAGGGCATGGAAAACATGGGTACAAACCAAACTTGCAGCTGATCTCCTAAAGTATAAAGAACTTAGAAATCAGACAAAAAAATTATGAACAAAGACAAAAAAGACTTTTATTGTAATCCCCCAAGAACATTAAAATCTGATGTAAAAAATTCTGGAATGCTATAAACCAAATACTACATCCAGGTAACCCAACTTCACCAAACCCATTTCCTGGCAAGTCACCTGAAGAAACTGCCAGTACCTTCAACACCAACTTTATCAAATCAATTTCCAAACTATTTATCTCTAACCTCTCAAACAACAACACTTCAAGCCTCCCTACACAGCCCTCAACCACTGTCTCAGTAAACTCCTTCTCTGAAACCTGTCTCCACTGACTTTATCAGAACTCTACTCTCAAAGCTCATACCATGCTCGGTATCAGCAGACAATATTCCTTCTTATTTTCTCCAGATTGCTACACACTCCCTTGATATGCCTGTATCTATACTAATCAATCACTCTATCTCTGAGTATAATGTTCCTTCTGTCTGGAAACAGTTTTAAAGGAGGTAACTCCATAAAAATATCTAATTTCAAACCTATTGCTATCCTCTCTCCTCTTTCCAAAATCCTTGAGAAATGTATATACAAACAAGTTATGCATTATCTCTTACAAGAAAAACTTCTCACTCCAACACAGCATGGTTTCCATCCCAAGCATAGCACAACCACAGCTCTACTATCATTTCTCAACACCTTAGCCCTTGCTTAAGATGATCACAAACTCATATCCTGTCTATTCCTTGACTTTCCTAAGGCTTTTGACACTGTCTCACACACTTTGCTACTTAGTAAACTTGTAGACCTAAACTTCTCCCGTGATACAGTTGCATGGTTCTCTAGCTCTCTCTCTGATAGGCTGCAGTCAGTATGATGGGACTCAGCACTATCTGCCCCTCTCTCAGTAAGCATTCCCCAAGGTTCCATTCTTGGACCTCTACTCTTTGATATGTTCACCAACTCACTCCACTCCTCTTGTCCCCAGCCTAACATTGTCCAATATGTAGATGGCCCTACAGTCATGACTATTGCTAATTCCCCCTTAGAACTCCTAACAAATACCCAGACATCTCTCAACTCAGTAGAGACATGGCTCATTAATAATCAGCTCATCCTCAACCCTAAGAAAACAAAATTACTACTCTTTCTACCTAAATCTGCAAACCACATTAAACTTTCCTTATCCATAAGGTCCTTAAACAATACTCCTATAGAAGTCAAAACTAGCACAAAACTCTTTGGCATTACCATTGAGGACCAACTAAAATTCGATCTTCACATTAACAATTGTATAAAAAAGAACACCTAAAGCTACAACAAATTCCTAACTACTGAAGATAGGATTTCTCTTACCCCATGCCTACCTTCTACTTATTGTTTCCAAATACTCACAACTCTGAACTCCTCCCTACTTACCAAATTAGAATCAACCTACCACAAAATAGCTAGAGTTGCAGCTCAACAAACATATAAATCTCACCACTGTCTCTCCCTAAAATAGCTAAACTGGCCCAAACTACCTCACCGGTTCCTACAATCTCAACTCCAAATCATACACTCCATCCTATATCAACCTGATTTCTGCCCAAGTCTATCTTCTATCATCACTCACTATTCCTCTACCAGACTTCTGTAAAGCGCAACCCAAGACCTGCTAAAAATCCATAAACCCAAATCCAACACAGGATGCAACTTATATAGCTATCATCCCTCTGTTGCATGGAACAAACTTCCACTCGAAATAAGGACCCTGACTCACCCCAAACAATTTAAGCTAGCAACCAAAGACCACTTTAAAAAACACAGGTCCTGCCATTGTACTCGCCCTTCTTGATTGCTACCTACCTTTATAGTACAGTCAAACTAACTTACTAAAACTTACCATTAACTACTTCATCCTATTCTTCCTATGCAATCTCTAAAGCCTCTCCTATACTCTGCTCCCTGAAATTCTTATCTAATCTTTTAAGTTTCTGCTACTCTTCATACAAAACCTTATATTTACTCAACTCTCTTTTTAAACCAAAACATACAACTTATTCTACTTTTTTAATATTCTCCTTTGTTTATAGTACTGTTTTATCTGTCAACAATATACATGTATGTAGCTTACATATTTTGACTACCAAAATTCTCTATTGCTGCTTTTATTGAACATATCTGTATTGCTATTTTTATTGCATTGTATATCTTTGGAGCATTTCTCTCCAGGCCTCCTCTGAAAAAGGGTAATAGCTCAGCCGGACACTTCCAGTCAACAAATGTAAAATAAAAATAAATAAATAAATAAATGTTCAAACCATTGTCACTTAAAACAAATAAACAAATAAAAAAAAACTCAGGAGTTTAAAAAATTCACCAAAGCCAAGTTTGAGGCTAAAATAGCTATCTGAGCCAAAGACAATCAGACGGCATTTTTTAGTTATGATCATAATAGCAAAAGCACAACCCAGCAATGCACTGAGCTGATTGTGAATGACGTTACCTACACTGAGACTAAAGATATAGCAAACTTACTAATGGATACATTTAACTCTAACTTTACCAGACTCTTCCCTCCATCTGTCCTGCAAGATATATCTGAAACTGGCTCATCCAAAAAATAACTGGTGCTAAATGCATGGACTGAAACTAAATGCCATAAAATGCATCAGTGTATCCTTTGGTAAGTTATCTACACCAGGGAACTACCACATTAACAATAGGCCCTTAATAGTTGACTCAGTTGTTTGGCATTTGGGATCTTATGTGAATATAATGGCCCCTTTGGCAGTTATCTGTCCAGGCACATGCAACAACAGGAATGCCCACAGACATATCTTACTAAAAGGATACAAGGTCTAAACAGATTGATGTAATCTGGACTGACTCAAAGCCATGTTACTATACTCAGTATCCTACAGACTGCTAAGAGGTGACCTCTGTCTGCATGCAAGGAATCCTCTGATCCCTTGCTAATGGATTTACTGCACATAAACAAGTCAAATGTCATCAGAAATACTTAGTCTAGGGATCTAAACCTTTTCTGCAACATCAACAGAATGATTTGGAAGGAAAGGTATATTATGCAGAGGATAAAGCTGCTCTGGAATAGACTTCCTATATACCTAAAAGAAAGTTCATCTCTGTCTATATTCACATTCTAACATAGATCTAAGGATAGGAAACAGAAAATTTACCATAGGACTGTTCCTTGTACTACTAATAGACAGATGCAACTCCTAAATGCTTTTTCCTGTGCATTTGTCCCCTACAATTATCTATGGTATGATCCAATTATTCTCATTAAGGATAATATATAATTATTGACCATGGAATGGGTAAGGCCAATCTGTAACCAAATGGAGCAGGTTATTTGGAGCACAAAAACGAAACTTGGCTAGGCTTAAAGGTGCCCACAAGGGCATCTAGCCTAGTACTTACTTATGAGCCTATCTAAGGGGGGCTTGGGAAATATTACAGCTGTGGAAACTTATTGCACTGGTTATATGTTCAGAGAAAGCCCGTGCTAAGAGGATACTTTCGCAATAGTTTAGACAAAGTGAAAATGGATAAATAACTCACCAATGTTATAAGAAGGTACCCTTCCTGTAGTATAAAAAAGAGAATTTCACTTGTGTCATATTTCAAGGTATGGAAGTGCTACTACCATACAACTGTGCGCAGTCCAGCACCATGTACATCCAGCAGAAGAAAACAAAAGATCCAATGAAAACTGGATGTAATCTGTTACTCAAGTGCTGGGAATCAACATGAACCAGTATCAATCAGTCAGAGGCGCCAGAAACTGTTGAAAGCACCATTCTGTTTAGGAACCTGTAATGAGTATTTCTGATCCAATAAAACAAAAAAATAGGCAGAGAACTGAACCATACACTAGCGAACAAAAAACAAGCAGTTCCACATATGGACTCACTTTATTACCAAGGTTAAGTGCTTTTGCCTACAGACTTCTTCAGAACACTTTTCAAACACCATTAACCCATTAAATACTACATTAAAGAATGGCATCACTCAAATTCAAATAATCCAGCACATTTTAAAGCCACAATCCCATCAAATACAAGTCTTTAAAAGCAGTACACAGTAACCAGACATTCCCATTAGAATTATAAATAGTGTATGTATATCAAATATGTATTAAAACACTAGTCAATTTACCTAAAATTTACCTTTAAAATTGTTATAATTCCAACTTTTTGAACTTTAAAACACTATCTACAGAAACTCTTTCATTCAGACCTGGGTACTTGTCTGAACTCAAGGTCAATTAGGTTCATAGGTGAGTACTAGGCAATCTGCCCAAAGGCATTTATAAGCCTAGCCAGAATGTGTTGGCTTTTGCTGCCCCCTTAGATTAGTTCCCTGTGCCTCTGTCCAGCAGAGCCACTGAAATGATCCCCGAGGTAAACTTTCTGTTTCCCATCCACTCGTCAAAGTTTCTTTTGAAGAGTGTTAGTGAGGAGCTCTGCCTAATGTAGATTGGGATCTTGTTCCAAAGCATGGGAAGTCTCTGGGGCAAGAATCTTTCCCTACAGCACATCTTATTTATTGTTGTAGTGAGGTTTAGATCCCTAGAGTGTGTGGCTCGAGGGGATAAGGTTTTCTTTAGGTGGAGCATGTCCATCAATTCTGGGTTGGACATGGACCTGTATGTCAGGCAGAGATCACCTCTGAGTAGTTAGTATGCAACCGACTACAACTGGAGTTTCTTCAGTCGAGCTGCATAAGGCATCTGTTTGAGGCCATGGATCCTCTTGGTGAGGTACTTCTGTGGTCTTTCCAGCTGTTGCAGGTTTCTTGTAAGGTACATCCCAAATGGGGCATTATACTCTAAGATGGGTCTGATGAGTAGAAGGGCACAATGTCCTCTTTTGATCTGGATGCGACCCTTTTGTGATTAGGTGGGCCATGTAGAAGGAATTTCTAACCACTTTGGCAATGTGATTATCAAAGGTGAGATTACTATCTACTTGGGTCCCCAGATCCCTTATTACGTCTTCCGTATTTAGGGGACTACCACCTATGTGGTAGTTTGTGGGTACGTTGTTTTTTCCAAAGGGGATGACTAAGCACTTTTTGGCATTTAGCTTCAGGCCATGATTTTGACACCAGGTATCCATCTCAGTGAGACCCTTTTGGAGGATGTCTGTGTCAGCTGGAGAGTCAATTATAGCCCCTAGTTTGCAGTCGTCTGCGAACTTGGTCAGCCATAGTCCTCCTGTGCTTGCCTGTACCTCTGAGAAGTATATGCCGTAATTGCCATTTTAATTCCAATGCTTCCCATTTCATTTTCCAAGTGCCACCTCTTATATCACTTTTTATATATCCCAGAATCCACGATTTAAAATAATGTCCCGGGAATTCTTGGACATACTTACCTAAGGCACATCTTTCATTTTCCTTTTTATGATTGACATCTTATACATGCTCGTACATTTGTTCCCTCAACATCCTTTCAGTTTTTCCCATGTGAAAACTACATTTTTGACAGGTCGCAATATATACCACTTATTTAGAAGTACAATTATAGTATGTGTTAAAATTAATGCGTTACTTACCATTGTCTACCAATTTATCACGTTCAAAAATATGACAGCATTGGGCACAACTTCCCCATTTATATATGCCCTTCTTGTTATCCCACATATTCCCCCCCCCGGTTGGTACACATTTCTAGTAAATTTCTAAAATTTCTGTCCCTTCTATATGTAATCTCTCTCTCGCCTTTCCTAGCATGAACATTAAAGGTGGTAACTAAGGTTTTCTCACCTATATCAATACCAGTTGTATCACCTAATAATGGGTATAAAAACCTTCCTGTCTTTTTTAAACACTTACTTGATAACATCCTCTATTAAGGACCTTTTTGTAGCCTCTGACTAAAAACATTTTTATAGCAGGTCAACTTCACTTACAAATTTATCAAACTTCGAGATCAGTCTCTCTGCGCTCTCCATCTGCCCTCTAATAATGGCCTTCCTCTGATGGTGGAAACTACTATAATGTAACATTGTATTGGAATATGTTACATTTCTGTGAATCATGGAACCGAAGCATTTTCTTTCCACATCTTTGTTTAAATTCACATCCAAAAATGTTATATTAGAACTAGATCGATTAAAAGTAAAGGATAGAAAATTAGTGGTACCGTTAATGTAATTTACAAACCTGTCCAGTCTTGACGTACTTCCAGTCCAAAATATCATCCAAAAATCAGTGAAACAAAAAAATCCAGTTGTCTGCAAATTCAGAATGTAAAGCATATTCCTCCTTCCAAAAGGCCATTACTAAATTGCCATAAATGTGAGTGCACACCGCCCCCATTGCTACCCCTGTCTTTTGATGGTATAGGGACCGTTCAAAAAATACACAATTGCTTTCCAAAACCATTTCTAACAATATTATAATTATATTTAAATCATTGTTTTTAATGGTTGTATGTTTGTGTTTGTGCAGGTATTTAGCAACCTGATTTGCCCCTGTATTGTGAGGAATAACTGTGAAAAGTTCCATCCTCAGTAACAAAAAATTAAATCCTGGTATAAAGAGGCAACCACATGTATAAGGAAATTCTATGAATCTTTTAACACTGTAGTGTTATTGTGAAAGTACATCTTTTAAAATAAAATTTACATATTTACCCAGTGGGTAAGTTTTAGAATTAGTAGCATTAACTATTGGCTCTAATGGTGGCTTACTTAAATATTTATGTATTTTTGGAATTCCAAAAATGCCTGGAAGTGTATGCTGCTTCTTAATCAACATTGTGTAAATCCCGTCTGTTATCATCCCATCCAGTAACACGTCATACAAAAAACTATCAATCTTAGCATAGGAGACATTAACTTCATTCAGTGAAACTTCCTGGTAAGTGTTGCTGTTGTTCAACACACTTTCCATCTTAGTACTATAATCAGTTGAGTTCCACACTACAAGCCCGACCCATTATCTGGCTTCATGATTCCTACTGTTTGGTCTGTACATAATCCTCTTAGAATATCCATTTCATCTTTACCTAGATTCCGGTATCTATGGCGTGTATTTTCTTTTATAGTATTATGTAGATCTCTTTCACACATTGCTTCATACAACTGAAATTGTGACAATAAGGGGGGATTAAAAGTACTGGACTGCTGAAACAATTGATTATGATATACGCTGTTAGAATTGTTAAACTACATGACAAGATTAAGCTTTTTGGTAAACAATTTTAGGTCTTTCAATACATTTGCCATATTAGACCTCCTAGTAGGTATAAAATTCCATCCTCTTGCTAACAAATTTGCATGCCTCTGGTCCAGGTTGACATCACTAAAATTGTATATCATCAAATAATTACTATCATTGGTAACAATAAGTCTCTCTAGTTCCAATGGGGATACCAAGTATGAGCCCCCATCTTCCATCTCGCATTCCGTCCACTCCCATTCTGTCCATGATACTGGGGATATATCCCTTAATTCACCTGCTTTGAAATTCTCTTGGACCTGTGGGGGTGGCAGTATATCTAAAGGGACTAATATGTGGAATACGTCATTGGTACTGTCAATGGCACTATTCCTTCTGTGTCCTTATTGATGTCATTATTAAATCTCACATTCTTATTACCACCATCATGTTGTTTGCACTGTGGTAGTGGATAAGCCTTACCATTATTGCAATCATTCTTATCCAAAACAGTTTTTTTCTGCTTCTTATTTTTTATATTACTAAGCATTTTATCTACATCTAAAAACTGGTTATACTGCACAATTTTTACATTAATCATTAAATAATTTTAAGCAAATCATCGAAATCATAAATATCTCTTAACAGTATATCTGTTTTCCGAAGACTGAATTTAATAAACAGCTCCATCAGTTGACAGCCATATCTATCAAATAGGCTCAACAATTCTCTGTGCATATCAGTACCTGCTGATAGTGCGTTAGGGAGATTCCATATCCTTAATCCTTTTGGTTCCACTCCATTCTTAATACATGCCTTAAAATAGTAATTTTCCATTTTCATTTTCCGATATTTGACCAGTTTATCTGGAAATTGTTTTAAATTCCCTTTAAATGAAGCACTACTAGGTTGCAGTGTTGCTTTGAAATAGTAGCCTTCATCAAGCCAATCTTGCAAGGGATATGTTTGTTCCTATCATCGATTATTATCTCTGGTGTCTGCATAGGAATAAAACTGACTCCAAGCTTTTAAATGGCAAAATTCCGCACCCTGAGACTTCACACTTCCGGGTACCAAGTTGTTAGTTAGCCAGTTAACATTCATCCTCTGTGCAGGAGTAATGGAGTTGTTTGATTTGTTCCCAAGAGCAGGAAACTCTGCACTGTATGCAACTCCTCCTGATAACTGCTGCGATAGTTGCTGTACAAGCATGGCAAGGTTCCCATTAGAGGAAACCAGTTCCCCTGACGTATCAAGATATACCACAGTAAATTATTAGTCTGTAAGCCCATAATCACACACTACACCAAGAAAAAAACAAGAATAATGGGCAGGGAATTGGGCCATATAATGGGCAGGGAATTGAGCCATATAATGGGCAGGGAATTGAGCCATATACTAGCAAACAACAAAGCAAGCAATTCCACACATGGACTCACTTCATTACCAAGGTTAAGTGCTTTAGTCTACAGACTTCTTCAGGGTGTTTCTGCATGAGTATATCTGATGCCACTTGACTTGCTCATGTTCAGTAGGTCCATCAGTATTGGGTTGGGGTATGCCTTATATGCCAGACACACGTCACCTTTTAGCACTCTGTAGGATACTGAGTATAGTGATAAGGCTTTGGGGTGGTCCATGCAAGATCTATTGTTTATGACTTTTGTCCTTTTAGTAGAGTATCTCCATGGGCATTCCAGTTGTTGCATGCTCCTGGATAGAGACATGCCAAATTGGGCATTATACAAAATGATTGACAAAAGAAGGACTTCATAAAGGGGGGCAATAATATTTCTAGATCTAGTCTCAATCAATTTGTTCATAAGCTGAGCAATATAGAAATACTTTATGACACTGGGCTCATGTTGATCAAAAGTTAGGTTACTGTCCACATGTTCCCAAATTCCAAGCAACTGGGTCAACTCTCAAGGGGTATTGTCAATTTGGTAGTTCCCTGAGATAGATGAGTTCCCAAAGAATTAAATAATTTTTGGAGTTTAATTTCAATTCATGATTCTGGCACCAGTTATTGTTTGGGACAAACCTTCCTGCGTGATGGTTAAGTCATTTGGGGATTCAATAACTGATACTGGCTTGCAGTCATCTCAAACATAGTTGGTCAAAGCCCTTTGGTGTTTGCTTTGACTTCTGAGAAGTACATGCCAAACAGGAAAAGTCTCAACACCATACCCTACTGGAATCCATTGGTGACTGGTCTCTTTATAGAGGTAGCCTACCCTATTTTGATCTCCTGCATCCTGTGAGCCAGTTGGCAGTCCACCTAGTGATGTAATGGTTTATTCCAAGTTTATTCAGCTTTTCTTCTATACCTGAGTAGGGAATTAAGTCAAAAGGCTTGGCCAGATCAAGGTAATGTGATGTGAACTGTTTTACCTTCATCTGTTGCTTTAGTGGCAACAGTAAATCTTAAAATGTGCCCACAGTTTTGAGCCTTTCACATTCTTTCTCCCTGATTCTTGCCCTAAGAGGTTGAGAGATCAGAGCATACATTTCACTCTCCCTGATTCTATGTCATATTTGTGGTCTGTTCCTCAGAAAAATTGTAGTTTTCTGGCAAATTTATGAGGATTGCAAAACTTAAAAAATGATAAGACATTTGAGTTTCAGATTTCTAGACTTCATATCCTGTTATTCTAGCAATTAGCATATAAAATCAATGTTGTACTAAAAATCTATCACTGATTCTGGACCTTTGACCTTTTTCCCGACCCATTACATTTTTTGGCTTTATCCCTTGAGATATGAAGTTTTGAGGCATAAATAAGAACTGTGGGCAAAAGCTGTTTACCACTTTCAGACTCAACCTGCTGCATTGTTTTCATTTGTTCAATTAAATAAAACAGAAGTACAATAAAAACTAGGCTTCCCGAAAAATGACAATAATAAATAATATAACTGATGGCTTAAAATCAGGCATGAAGCTTTAATAAATTTTTTATAAGCAGAATAAAAACCACACAGTATTTGTTATTGTGCTTTTAAATAAATTAATGTTTCTTGCATGACTTTAAAATTCTAACAAAACTGGGGCCAACTTGCAGTAATTATAAAAATGAGGAAAAAAAAAGACTTAAGGCAAGGAAGAAACTACATTAGTTTCTTCTGAAAACATAGGTAACAACGGAGTCAAAGTCGTTCCAGTTTTTTGCCTGCATCGTCTAATTTTATCATTACCATCATCATCATCATCCTTATTGTTATTATTTTTACTGTTACGACTTCATAAATAACTGCCCAAAATGTACCTGGGTGGACTACTGCCACTTAGGTCCACAATCCACAGAACTGCACTGGCATGTTTGACAATATGACCATTATTAAGTAACAGTAAATATCAGTGAAAACCATGAACGATCGGAAGTTGGAAAGAAACAAGGAGGTGTCACTTGTAAAAAGTAATACGCAGTACTGTCTTTCCTTTATTGCTAAACACCTAGAAAAAAATACGAAAGAATAGCCTTTTGAGCTATTCGAGCTAAGCTAAAACAACAAGCAGTAGTAGTAAGAATTATTTGTAAATGAAACTCCAAACAGGAGTACAATTTTTTTTTTTCACTGCTTAACCTACATATTTCTCTTCTTGAGTGCACATATCTTTCATTATACATGCTCACTCCCTGTTTCAGTTTCTGCTCAGTTATCACTGACTTTCTGTATTTACATTTTTTAATTTTGTTTCCTATGATGCTATATATATTTGTCTAGTTTTATAATTTAACTGCTTTACATTTTCTAATTTACATTTTCAGATTTTGTTCCTATGATGCTATATACATTTATCTAGTTTCTTGTAAGAAAAAAAAAATATATACATAATTTTCTATTTTGCAGATGTAAATTTTGTTTTATCTGTGTTGTATTATTTTGTAGCTTTTATCTGTGTTGTATTATTTTGGAACTTTTATCCCCGGGTCTCTGATGAAAACAGGCTACTAGCCCAGTCGGAAACCACCCAGTAAACAAATATAAATAAATAATAAATAAATAAATGTAAGACTCTGTCAGTGATCATCTCCCAGTCTACATGACTAGAAGTCTCACCCATCCAGGTAAACAGCATATTTATAAAACAACATCTAATCTTTCTAAGTTTAACCCAGAAAAGTTTATTACTGCACTGTCATCTATTAATTGGAACTTCCTAAAATTCTCCCCTTAGACAATGTAGTAATTGGATTCAACAGAACTTTTCTAAACAACCTAAATAGTATTGCACCTCTTAGAAGGAAGAGACTAAAAACAAATAATGCAATTTGGCTATCCAGAAAAGTAGAAGGTTAATGCAAGATAAAGAAAAAGCAATACAACTATGGCAAAAATATAAAACACCTGAATAGCTTGAAATATTTTGAAAACTTCAGAATGCTTCAGAATCATACTGAAAAGCAAGTGACCGAAAACAAAAAAACAATACTATAATAACTTTTGAAACTAATACTAAACACAATCCTAAAAACTAAACCAACCCTAAAAACCTTTGGACATCCATTAAATGAATCTTATATCCCAGCCAAAAATTAAACCTAAACCACTCTCCCAATAACTCGCCACTCGAAACAGTTTATTTTTTATTTGACATTTGTTTACCAGGAAAACCACACTGGGACAGAGCCCATTTTCAGTGGATGCCTGGGGAGAAACACTCAGGACATATGTCTTTGGAATGTGGAAGTAAACACACATGAACACAGGGAGGACATGCGGACTCCTCACAGAAGGCACCCCAACTGAGAATTGAACTGGAGAACTTCTTGCTGTGAAGTGATAACACTAACCACTGCACCACTATTCCACCCATCTTGACTCTTATTTTATAGATAGTATAGCATCTCTAACCAAGGATTCATCAACATCTAAGCCAAACCCTGCCCAACAGCCACATATCACCACATCCAATTTCACCTTCAAACCTGTGCCCACATCCTATATAAAACTACTCTTAAACAAACTTAAACAGTGCTCTTCTTCAGCTGGTTCCTGGCAAAACTGTGTAAGTAATAGCTAATGAAATTATTTTTCATGCCTACACTGCACACACAGACATACTTCAAGGGAGATCACAAGTTAACTGGGTGTGCAATAAGGCAAACATTTACCACATTATGCAATAACACCTGAAGTGCCTTTTTGCATGACATGCTCCACTTGCTCATTGCCAGACATCATGCAAATGCAGAGCATTACAACTGATAAAACAGAAGGGGCTTAGAGAGATACATGGGCAACTCATTCATGAGAAAGACACTGACGCTGACATGGGTATAGCAAGGGTGGCTTAATAGTTTTCCCTTATGTGCATGGATGTGCTTGCAAATGCTTTTTTGCAATAGTCTTCAAAATCGGTTCATGAAAATTTGTTAATGGATAAAATGTAAGATGTACTATCATTACAGATATCATGGAAGTATAACTTCACAGTAAGAAATAATGTGATATACATCTGAACTTGAACCCTTAATGCTATGACCAAAAAGCAATCTTCAGACAAATGATTTATGTCAACAATCCATAGAGAAAGTTGCACTTTGTTGCATCAAGTAGCCAAAGAACTGTCTGAGTAACTATTGCAAAGAATTGCCTTTATTCTGTATTCTGATAATGGAGCATGTTTAAAGCACCTTTATGTGAGGATAACCAGACTACTGTTGGTGATGGCAGACAACTGACTAGGTTTGGATATTGGATATGAAGAGCCTTTCACTGTCACTCAGCATCGGTGCATGATAACATCTGTGCAAATGCTGAAGCAAAGTAAGTGAAGGGTTTCTTATGGTCCTCTTCTGGCTGTGTGTACTGTGTGTGATTCTACTTTTGACCAGTGGCATGTTTGACAATATGACCATTATTAAGTGACGGTAAATATCAGTGAAAACCATGAACGATCGGAAGTTGGAAAGAAACAATGAGGTGTCACTTGTAAAAAGTAATACGCAGTACTGTCTTTCCTTTATTGCTAAACACCTAGAAAAAAATATGAAAGAATAGCCTTTTGAGCTATTCGAGCTAAGCTAAAACAACAAGCAGTAGTAGTAAGAAATATTTGTAAATTAAACTCCAAACAGGAGTACAAAATCTTGTTCTGATCAAAATTTCTTCACTTTGGCAAATAAAAACAGCTTCATTGTACCAAAACAACAAATCTTCTTGTTGCAATTAAAAGTAGCTTCACTTCTTAGTAGCAAAACAACAAATCTTTATTGGGTGAAACTTATATAAAATCTGCCGATTTATATAAGTATAAGTTTAGTATTATATAGAACATAATATATTGTGTTAATTTATACTTGTTGAAGCCTCCTGGCCAGAATGTCTATGTCTCCAAGTTCTGGATCCAGCTGTTCACACCAGCCATTATTATTTTTTTTTCAAGAGACAGTCTTGCAGCTGTAAAAGTGGAAGGGAGCTTGATACCCCCTCACCCTATGGTTCCGTTGCACAAAAATGCCTCATTACCATTGTGGTAAGCAATAGAGACATTCCACCAGTGTGACTGTATGACACTATAACTTAATAAGTCTGAAACAGAAAGAGCTGCTGCTGCAAAGTTTGACTGAAATATAGTTTCTCATTTGAAGCAGCAGCAGCTGGACATCTCACAGATTGTGTAAAATCTTTGTTTCAATCATTAATCTTTATGCTTCTTCCTAGTCTACTTTTCCTGCCTAATCTTATTTTCCCAGCTTTTTAATCTTAGTCACATTTTCTTCTGTTTTTTTGCCCTATTTCTTCTTTTCCCCTTCAATCACCCCTCTTCCCATTGCTTCTGCCGTCTTTTTGATATTTTCCTATCACTTCTACAAATTATTATACTCTTGTTATCCATAAACTGTCCCATTCTACTTTCTCATGTTCACATCCACTCCATGATGGCTATTTCCCATATGTCTTCTCTCTGTTCTCGCTTGAGAACCTGCTCAAACCCTGTGCATCTTGCCATCAACAGTTTCTGTTTTCCTGGACCATTCCCATCTTCTGTCTAGTCTCACTTCCAAGTACCATTACTTCATCCAGTAGGCGTTTTATCCCTTACTACCTCATGTTTCTTAGCAATATTCCCCCTAAACTTCCCATTACCAAATGTAGTTCTTTCTTCTTCTATTCCACACTCTCCTTATGTTTCTTTGTTTTCTTCACCTCTGGTTTGCTACTTCATAACCAGTGTTGTAAGTGATACAGACTGCATAGCATTCATTGTCTGGGGTTCCCTATTACAATTTCCCTGTCCATAAACTTAAATGCTATTTTACTGTCTTAGGCATCTTTCCACCCCATATAGATCTGTCATCCTTTTCTGGATTTTGGATGACTTCTTTACCCATCTTGACTATATAGTCTTTCAGAGGCCTGACAATTCTTCCTTCAGGTTTGCACAGTCTGTTTCCCTCATCACTGCTACTGCTGTCTCTACCAATTGGAATCTACTATGCTGCGCCTGAGACAACCAAGACTCCTGTTGTGTAGTTTTACATTTGATTTATATCTTAGCTTCCTACTCTAACAATCAATGTCCTCTTTAGTTTGCACTCCAGTTCTCTTTCCAAGTTGACCAAACTTCTGCAGCATTATTTCCCTTGTAGATTCATTGTTCTGTGCCATTAGGATATAATCATCTGTAAATAGAAGAAAATGCCACCTTTTATGTTTTGTTCCTTCAGGGCTACCTTAACTTCTCTGATTAGTGTTTCTATGACAAGGATGATGAAGATAGAGAAGAAGGGATATCCTTGTCTGGTGCCCACCTGGTTTGCCTGTTTACTCTAATCTTGGGTAGAGGTTTATCATATATCCCTCTTATTCCTAAAATCCTCCCCATGCCTAATTATTCCAATACCTGTTCAGAAAACAACGTTCTATGAAATGCAAGACAATTTTTTTAATTTCAAATAGGATGATGTCTGTTCTGTTATTCCATGTAGTCTCCTTTATTTTTGTAAATGCAAGGAGGGTCCATCAATTGTCTGTTGTTAGCTTCCTTTGAACAAGCTACTTGCTCCAGTTATACATACTTAGGGAATTTTTCTCCCAAGACTGCTTGCTAGGATCTTTAACAGTATATTATCATCAGGGCTTATTAGAGATATTAGTCTGCCTTCTTCTCTTGCTAATCACTGTGTCTCTTTTCAGTATTAGGGATACTTCAGTAATATCTACTTAATCCGACAGCTTTCCTTCTTTCCTCTCTAGGTTAAATGCTGTTGTCATTTCTTGCTCAACATCTTCATCTACTAATTTTAGTAGATTTTAAATTCTGTAGGGTATCCCTCCATCCTTATAGCTTTTGTTCATTTTATTGTTCCTGCTTCTTAGGCGAATCTACCTTTTCTCTCATCAGTTTCAATTATCTCTATGCCGTTTCTCCTGATACTCCTACTGTAGTAACTATTCCCCTGAAATATTCCTTAACCTCCTCCTTAATTATTCTTGTTCCTACCATTGTTGTACCATCCACATGTTTAGCAGATGCATGCTTGCATATTTTCTTGTGTTTTGCTTCCTTTAATTGTATATCTATTGTTTTCCTTAACTTCTCCCATAAGTCTTTCTTATCAAGTATTTTGTCTTCCACCTTCATCATTTCTGTCCTTTCTACATTCCTCCTAAAACCTGTTGTTTTAGTCTCAGGTAATTTGATCCTTTGTTATCCAGTTCCTTTTTTATATGTGGGAGAGAATCTTCAGAGCTATTTATGTCAGTTCTCCTTCCCTCCTATATCTCTCTGCCTCTGATATTACCTCAGGACAGCTTGTATCCCATCCCACCACCACACCCCAGACAAGTGCTTATCCTCTAACATTACTTTAATTCCTTCCTTTCACTCCATTCTGTATTGTTCAATGTTCATGTTCTCTTTTTGATTTTCTGTTCATGCATCCAGATATTTACTATGATTCTCACAGAAGAATGGATGAATATGGTTCCTTCTTATATTTTTAACCCACTAAAATTTCCCTAGATTTATTTACATGCCTAAAAACACTGGGGTGAGCTCTGTTTGGTCTGGAGAGTTAAAGTCTTGCCAATGAGTCTAGTAATCCAAGACTGATTGGTGATATTAGGGTACCTGCTGGATCTGGCTTGGGGTAATGACAGAATGTATCCTGGTCATGCCTTCTTATGGGAAAAGGTAGCAGAGTGCATATCAGAGTGCACTATCTGTGAAGGGATGATTGGCTTGGACTGTAGAGCACATGCAGGAATTTTCTCCAAAGGTTGACTAGGAATACATGACTTTATGTATGAATGTGTGGGCATACAATGTCTGGCCGTCTCTGCACCATCAACTGGCTGCCACAGACATGCAGGAGAATGGAAGAATGCAGCCCATTAAACTGTCCTCTGCGGGCAGCAATGGTGGTTCTCAGGTTCATACCTTTTTGTAGTGCATGTCATCTTCAATAAGGGTGGGCTGGTAAGTCCCCACCGGAGGAGTTGTACACCCGGGTGAAGTCACATAAGTCCATACACTGAGGAGGGAAATGGCTTTAAGGGAGTCACACTTCTGCATAAGTCCAGTCAAATCAATAAACAACACTGCTGCATGCATGATCGCATGCTTAACAAAATAAATAACTAAATAAACAAATAAATAAAATAAAATAAAAAAGGTAAGGCACATCTAGTCTACTGTCCTAGGATAATTCTTTCCTGGATATTATGAATGTTATTGCTCCACTGTTCCATTCCCTCCAGGCACCCACCCCTCTTTGTTATCCTCTCCTATGCACAGAGACTCTCCCATTACTATCCCTGTGCTTTGAAGAATGATGTGGAGACAAAATATTCCTCATGTCTAACAAGTGCATATACATCCCTTGTGTTCCAGACTTCTCTAGTTCTATATTCTCTTTTGTGTTAATCTTGTTATCCCTTTGCTTTCCCAAGTTTTGTTTTGGTTATCTCACCTTGTACCTTTAACCCTTTCTCGAACATTAGGGCTGTCATTCCTCTCATCCTCCTCTGACACAATGCATGATGACCATAGGATTTTCACTTGTTTTCTCTTTATCTCTTGTATACAGCAAACCCTGGCATCTTCTCTTTTGCATCTTTGTATACTCCTGTTTTTCTTAATAGAATATGAGATTTCCTCAGTTACTACTCTGATCTCTCCCACCCCACATTCTCTTCCTCATTCTCCCCTCTGGACAATATTACTACCGTTCTTTCCAACCCATATTTGGACATTATTACTATCTATATGTGTCAAGGTTTGGCTGCTACAATGAATCTCTGTCTTGCTGGCTATGTGACTATGCTCATCTGCTCACTTGTCTCATTAGCCCTTCACCTGCTAAGTCCAATTTAGTAACTAAGAGACTCTTTCAGGGGAATCTCCTCTAAGCTCCCCTGTTACTCTTCCCTGTCATGTAGCCATACTGTTTTCAGAAGCTTCTTTTTTTCTTTCTCCTGTTATATATCCTTTCATTATATATAATATGCAGCAACGGTTCCAAGATCCACAGCTAGTAAATCCAAGTGCAGCAAAATTGCAATCGACAAAGAACACGTTGAAATATTGAAAGCACAATTTAATAAAACAAAGCTTTCAAGAATAACAAATCCCTTCATCAGTGTATAAAATGCAATGAAGAAACTCAATTTTTAAATAGCATTTAAAATAGTCACATATTCAAGTTCCCCCAGTACTCTATAACAAACAATTACACTTATATAGCCCACCTTTAAAGACACAAACATCATTTTAAACTCATTTGTTTCAACTTTAAAATGATCTTTAAGGTGACCATTGTATTCATGCCTGGATAAGAGTCTGCCTGTCAGGCATAAAATCCATTCATACTCTGTTAATTCTAACTTATTATTATGATCACCTCCTCTTATATTTTTAGTCAGAATTTGTACTAGTCTGAACTTAAACATGTAGTTTGAACCACAGTCCATCACGTGTTTAACAAGTGGATTTGTCTGTACATTTAATCTGATATCTGATTGATGGTCTATGATTTGATCTCTCAACCTTCTGGTTGACTTGCCTATGTAAAAACAAGAACATACAGAGCAAGTCACTAAATATACTACTTAAGTCGTATTACAGGTAGCTGAACTTTTAAAAAAATATTTGTTCCTACTTATTGGCTGTATGAACTCAATATCAGATATAATAGATTTACAGCTAGAACAATTCAGACATAGAAATAACCTTTCTTGTTTATATTATTATGATGAGTATGTATATCCATATCCTTATAGCATAGCCTTTGTTTCAGACTTTTACAATTTCTGAAGGTGAACTGGGGCTTCTCATCCAAGAGTTCTTTTAATTCAGGCATTACTTGTAAAATCTCCCAATTCTTAAAAATTACACCCATTGTAGCAGAGGATGCTCCGCGATAATTCAAAACATATCTTAACTTCATATTCCTTCAGCTAAGCCCCTAGATAAACCTCCCTCAATATGAGAAAAATAGGATTTAGCTTTTCATTCTCTCTCAGCAATTACTTCACTTCTCATGGCATTTAATAGATCTTCATCATAGCCCCTAGCTCTAAAATCATTGAGCATATCTATAGTCTGTTTATTCCATCTTTCTAAGTCTGTATTAATCCTACTCACCCTTTGATGTTGGCTTTTAACAATACCCCTAAATATACGAGCAGGGTGTATACTTCTATGGTGAAGATATATATTGGTCTGAACTTTGCTACCATTCTTAATAATGCAAAAATCTAAAAATTGTATCTGTTCTGTGGAATAAATAATTTTAAATTTCAAGATGTTAATGGTAGTGTCTAGATAAGAAGCAAAAGCACATCTTGTTCAGTACCATTCCACTTCATAAACACATCATCCACGAATCTCATGAAAAAATAATATTTTTTCATAGTACCATGTGTTTTTCATTAAATATCAACTCAGATTCCCATTTGCCCAAAGACAAATTCATGTAGGTGTTAGCTACAGAGGTTCCCATAGCTACCCCTGATGTTTGATAAAATATCTACTTATCAAATAAGAAAACACTGGTTGTAAGAACTATATCAAATAAATTGCAGATAGTTTCTATTTGTCTAGAACTTTATCTTCCATATTTAACCATATATTCACGAACTGCCTGGACTCCATATTTATGGAGAATAACAGTTAATAATGAGTTAATGTCTAATGACCTGGATTATTATGCTACTTAATGCTTCTACTAATGAGTTTTCTTTCTTGTAACCCCTTCCAAAGCATGCAATATGTAGCCAGTTTTGCAGGGACTTCCTGTATTTACTGTCTGGTTTAATCTCTTACTCTTTGTTCCTCTTATTAATGTTTTCTCTTTCCTAAGTGTTCATCTTCATTCCTCTACTCTGACATACAGGAATGTAAACAGCAGCATGTTACTGAATCCCCTGACATTCCTACATTGCATTCATTACAAATCATATCTTGCTCTTCCCCAGTTGGCTGTATTCATGGCTATACATTTTGTTACTGTTTTCATCTTTGCCAAGATTTGTTTCCCTTTCTCCCTTTTGTTATTGTATCCAGTTAGTCAACTGAGCTGCTCATCTTTTATACAATTACGATTTACAATTGCCCACATTTCCTTGCTGTTCCTTGCACTTGTCTATTTCCAGGCTCATTTCCTTTACAGAATCCAGATGTTTCTGTATTAGGAAAAAGTTAGGAAAATTCATTATCCAGGGCATGCTTGGAAATCCCTTGAATTCTGAGGCTGTATTTTCCAGACCTATTCTCCTGATTATCTAAATTGTTTTTTTTTAACTTCTCCATCCTTGAACATTTAGTATTTTCAGTTCACAGATAAAGACATTCAATTGATATTTGGTTCCCTGTATTTAGTCCAGCTGTTTTTATCCATTAACTCTGTTTTAGTATGTTATATGCTTATTTATGTATTTATGTATTTATTTTGAAATGTGTGTTTATTACACTTCCATGAATCATTTTCTACCTTTCTTTGGCATATGGAGAAGGTACACAGATAATTTCTGGGTAGTTAGAAATTAGATATAGATACACTGATAGAAACAGTAACATTTGTGAATAAGAACATCTGAGGTATAGAGTGTTGTTGTTGTGTCTTGCGGCTTTTCCCAGTTAGGGTTCGCCACAGAGGAACTCCGGTCTGCTAATGATTGGCAGTAGATTTTTACTTGCCGAGTTGCCGGCCCTGACACACAACCTTCAACGAAGGTACTCCCATTCATGCATGTCTCCACAAGAACATGCTCTAGCTGAAAATCAAACAGGACAAAGTCTTACTGTGAGGCGACAACACTACCGCAGCACCACCACCACAGTGTATTCCTATATATTATCTGTATGCATATCTTTTAAACTATATCATTTTTTTATTAAATTTTTATGACTGCAAACAGATGGTGGAAAATTCAGGACTTAATAGATCAAACACTTTGCAATAAAACAGTTTACAGATACAGGTCTCTGTCATTATATACATATTTACAAGGTGTGGCACTTATACTCTGAGGTTGTTTCAAAATACATATAGAAGAAATGCCAGTAAATATTTTCACAAATTCTAAAGAATATGGCACATAAATCCATTGGTGGGAGTACAATCATTACCATCACTTTTGAAAGACAGAAGAAATCTGCATACAAACATTTAAGAGTTTACAGGCACTTACAAGCCATGTGTCATGGGAGATCAGTGATGGCTGCTTCCAAGATGGCTACACACTGATCAGCAGCTTAATTTCAGTTCTCCTAGTGTGAAAAAAGAAAACTGAGAAATGACAGCTTGAATAAAATTCAGTTACTGGCTAGTAAGTACACTGCCTGGATGCCAGTAAAGAAGTAATTTAGAGAACTTTAAAGAAAATCAATTAAAAAAGATGAAGAGGAAACACTAACTTGGAAGATTCCTATAGCTGTTCAGCAAAAAAAAAGCGGTTCAAGCTTCAGCTTTGGTACAGGACATGACTTCCAGTAACTCATAGGAAAAATAAATCAAATGTACTCAGAACTGACTAAAATAAATGAAATATTGAAGGAGTGTATCAACTCAAATAAAAAAAGGCTAGAAAAAAATAAAATGAGCTTCAAATATCTATTCAGATGAATTGATAAAACTGCAAAAAGTAGAGGATGAAATGAAGGAAAAGCTGGCTGAGTATGAGGCTTCTCAAAAAGATCTGTTTCAAAACTTGTAGTGTTAGAAGACAGCACATATAGAGAAAATTTGATATTTCTTGCTGTACCAGAGAAACAGGAAGAAACAGACTGTATTCAATTTATTTAAACACAAATTAGCACCTGGACTACTATTCCACAGCAGGAGATGTTGGATGAGCACTTTTGGCAAGAATGCCTTCATCAGATCCTGTCATACAAAACTTAGTTCAACAAATTTAAAAAGAGGCTTAGCCAATCAAAGTCTTCTTCCTCAGCCTCCAACCTTTCAGCAAATGTTTTGAAGGGAACATTACATTTAGTCCAAGCAGTTTATCAGCCTGTAAACCAGCAATCCAGTGAGTTTCCGCAATCTTAGTCAAACTGCAGTGATCCCCATTCTCATATCTTCTATCAATACTTTAAGCACCATAAAATTGAAACTATGGCCAAGATAATTTATGATATGTTGTGACAGTACACTGGTTTTAATTTTAGACTGATTTCACTTAAATGGCACAATAAATAAAGGCTCTGTTGATCTTACCAACATAAAAAACAGTGCATACATTACAGCTAGCAACATAAATAACGTTCTTAGTATTACAGATGGCATACGTCTTACGTTTGCATTCCTTCCTAGTAACAGCATGTTCAAAACAGTTCTTGGAGTTTAGAAGCCCACATACTTAATATGGGAATGTACCCATTCTCTTAGTGACTGAGTTTTTCTTGCTTATAGGTCTATCTTGACATAACAGTTGTTTTAAATTCTTCATGGTCATTCTAAATGATTATGGGATTGAAACCATATGAAAGTTTCTGACTGAAAAGAAAATCTTTGATAAGAACGGGATCCTGCAGATATGCTTCCTGATGGAATTGGTGCTGGAAAATAATGTTTTTGCTGTTTGAAGAATACTGTTTACAGATATGGGGTATTGTGATGGGCACCTCATGTGCTAATAGTTATCCAAAAGTAGCTCACTTTGGATAAAAAAACACATGCAATTTTATTTTCCACAATGTATGTAAGCGCTTTCATCCAAAATTCAATTTTTACAGGAACTTCATCAGACAGATTGAATTTGGGATGAAAGTGCTTACATACATTGTGGAAAATAAAGTGGTTTGCATTTTGTATCCAGAGTGAACTTCTTTTGGATGATTTTTCCTGGTTTGGATTGTATTTCCTGGTTTACGTGCTAATAGTTACTCTAATATTGTAATGGCTCAATGGGAAGCGGAATTTATGTTCAATGATGTGAATGAATTGAAGACTTATACATTGTTCTGTAAGAGATTCGTGGACGATATATTTTTCCTTTGGAAGGACAATGAAGAACAGCTGTTGGTCTTTGTTAATTATCTCAGTAAAACAACATCATTTTTGGACTTTGATTTCAACAGTTCAAAAGTGAAAGTAGACTTCCTTGATGTTACACTTCAAAGAGAAGGAGACGGTACACTCAACACACAGATATTCAGGAAAGATTGCTGGAAAACTCATCTCTTACATAGAACTAGCATGCACCCGGGGCATATATTCTCCCATGTTATCAGGGGACAGTTTATTAGAATGTCCAGGTTATGTACTAATGAGACGAACTACAATAAAGAAACTGAACAGATAGTACAGCACCTACGTAAGAGACACAACAAGGTAAATGAGAGTTATAAATGGTCTCCTGAGACCAAGGAGGTGAGAAGAACCAAAGGTAGACCATATTTTCTTCATGATACTATTAAGAAGGAAGATAAACCCATGAAGAGCAATAGAGAACCAACAGGAAGAATAATATGTCTGCTTACATATAGCAGTGATGTGCAACACATATGCGATATAATAAGAAATAACTGGAAGATCTTGACAGCAGATGAAAACATCAGATGTATAGTGGGCAATGTGCTACGATTCTGTTTTAAGAACAGAACCAATTTAAAACAACTGCTATGTCAAGATAGACCTACAAGCAAGATGAACTCAGTCACTAAGAGAATGTGTATATTCCCATGCAGAAATTGTATAGTATGTGAGCTTCTAAATTCCAAGAACTGTTTTGAACATTCTATTACTAGGAAGGAATATAAACTTAAGACTTATGCCAACTGTAATACTAAGAACATTATTTATGTTGCTAGCTGTAATGCATGCAGTCTTGTTTTATGTTGGTAAGACCAACAAACCATTTAAAGACAAGGTATTGTGACATTTAAGTGACATCAGGCTAAAAAGTAAAACCAGTGTTTTGTCACAACATATTATAAATTATCCTGGCCATAGTTTCAGTGTTATGGTGCTTGAAGTATTGACTGAAGGTATGAGAATGAGGGATCTCTGCAATTTGACTGAGATTGTGGAAACTCACTGGATTCCTGATTTGCATGCTGATAAACTGCCTGGACTAAATGGAATGTTCCCTGTTGTGAAAGGAGATGCTTCCAGCCCAGCTATCTGGAATTTTGTAAATAAGTATATGTCATTTGTGAATATCAACATACTTCATATTCTTGTGTTACTAATGTATTAGAACTGTATGTCATGTGCATATCAAACTGCTGGTACAGAAGTGTGTGTTGAAAAGGGTTGTAAAAAGGTATCCACAGTGTATCCTACTGGAACAGAACAGAAATGTACCTATGCTATTGTAACTGTTTAGATGTATATATTTTAACAATGGAAACTAGAATACAGTAGGTTAAGTTCACAAAAATAGATAAAATGTAAATTACTTTATGAACACAGCATAAAAGTATGTTATCTTTCAGTCTCAGTGAGGTAACAGACACAATGTCTAGAACTAGAGGTTCTCTGCATTGTCTTGCAAGTGTTTTATTGTTTCATGATTTCCAGGACTTGCTTTAGATCTAAGGAAAAGCCTTGTTTATGTATTTTCACAGGTAGATGCTAAATGATACCAGCTGCATCAATGGTTGTTTTTCACCTGGGATAGTGTCAGATGACAAGAAGTGATGCCATCCTGCAAGCTATCCCAACAGTAATATTTGGGATATTAATTTAAGAACTTTCTGAGAGTGACTGGGTATTCTGTATTTTGTCTTTGACCTGACAAGAAGATCCACTCACCACATCTGCCTTGTTGCTTTGTAAGTAAGTTAGCTAGAGTGTAGTAATTCTCTTAAATTCAGTCAGGAATATATTGAAATATAGTTTAGATGTTTTCTTTATTTATCTGAGACTGTCCTGCAATGTTATTTTAAATATTTCTTATGATTTGGAATTCTGATATCACTGTACATATATATTTAGTATTGTCTTGTTCTTTTATTATTTATTCTTAAATATATTTAAACATTTCATTGTGGCTGTGCTCTGATTATATTATATGTAGAAGTGAACTGTTTTCTCTTATTTTAGAATAGGTGAATATCTGGATTAATGCCCTTGACTTAATATAAATACAAGTATATTCTGTAACCAAGTAGGCTTGAAAACTATGACAAAATGTCGAATATCATGAACAGTGCTAAATTTCTTGCATATACAATGATATAAACTTGTTTTCTTTTTCATTAGCTACTGTCAAGTGGCATTTGAGAAGTCTGCAGCTGAAGACAGTAGCACATTCTGTTCTGTTTGGAGTAAAATTGACAGACCTTGGGATTCATGAACAATTGTGCAGGCTTCAGCAAAGCCTAGATGATGTTTATGTGTTAGTCCCATGAGCAGCAACCCTAATCCCATATACATGCTGCTCATCACAGTAACATGAATTCAAGCATGCTTCCATGGCCAGCAACAGTGGTTTGTCTTTGGGTAAACATGTTAAGCTTGCTGTTGCAGACAACACAAAGAGCTACATAAGGGAAAAATGCATGCTGTACACAGGCAGGGAAAGTGTACTGAGTGTACACAAATGAAACATATGAATATAAAAATAAGTAAGAAGGAATGTTAAAAGGCAAATGCAACAACAATACATGGTTTGCCTCACCAGACAGAAAAAGTGTACTGAAAACAATATGCACAGAAGTCAAAGCGATGTACAGTGGAAGATGCAAGACAGGATGATAAATGTTCCAGTTATAGTACAATAATTGATGTGAAATTGCCTATATCACAAAGACAGCTTTGTAATAATAAAATATAACACATAGGTCCAAATAAATAATGGTGGTCACTATTCCTGTGCAAATGTAGGTAAATAAAAGCAGACATAATATTATAGGATGTGACAGTTACAGAAAATCACATTGTAACAGCAGTGAAGTATATTGCATCTGAATGTCATTGACATGTTGAGGTGAGATGGTTGTTTGCAATACTTACATCTGAATGTCATTGACATGTTGAGGTGAGATGGTTGTTTGCAATACTTAAATCTGAATGTCATTGACATGTTGAGGTGAGATGCTTGTTTGCAATACTTACCTCTGAATGTCATTGACATGTTGAGGTGAGATGGTTGTTTGCAATACTTACATCTGAATGTCATTGACATGTTGAGGTGAGATGATTGTTTGCAATACTTGCATCTGAATGTCATTGACATGTTGAGGTGAGATGGTTGTTTGCAATACTTACATCTGAATGTCATTGACATGTCGAGGTGGGATGGTTGTTTGCAATACTTACATCTGAATGTCATTGACATGTTGAGGTGAGATGGTTGTTTGCAATACTTACATCTGAATGTCATTGACATGTTGAGGTGAGATGATTGTTTGCAATACTTACATCTGAATGTCACTGACATGTTGAGGTGAGACGGTTGTTTGCAATACTTACATCTGAATGTCATTGACATTTTGAGGTGAGATGGCTGTTTGCAATACTTACATCTGAATGTCATTGACATGTTGAGGTGAGATGGTTGTTTGCAATACTTACATCTGAATTTCATTGACATGTTGAGGTGAGATGGTTGTTTGCAATACAGTACATATATAATGGGATATCTGCACAGTGTGCATTATGTCCAAATAACATGTTGCAAAAATAGGAATGGCTAAGAAGCCACAATCCTCTTTTGCAAGAAGTGAACCCATACCATCAATGTCAGTATTGACCTGTGCATTAACTGTGTATGCTACATAAAGGGGTCTAACACATGTATGAGATGGATCACCATTGAAGGCAAATTGTGTACCTCAATATTATTATAGTTATGCACCCCATATGTAGATGTGTGTGCTGTTACAAATTGTGGGAGCAGAGTGTGACATATATAGTACCCTTGCATAAGGCACTCCTGCTTGACACAGTGTTTGTGCTGACAGAAAACAACAGATGTAAATCGTACACTACGATGCAATGGATTCCCCAGAGCTGTGTATTGTCGGCATTTGCCACAGGAGTTAGCAGTGGGTATTGTGACAAATAAAATTAATGTGTGAATTAAGAAACTATCCCTGAGAATAAATGTTATATTGGCATGTTAGACTGATGGCAATTAAATGAATATGCTCATGTGCACACAGATGTGTTCAATTCTATATCAGTCTTCCATGGTAAGGATGACAACTCTGTATGTGTATACACATACTATCCAAGAATTGGAGCACACACATGTACACCACAGTACTCAATGCATGTGCCAAGGTAGCACTCTCACCATTTCACTGGCAGTACAAATGTGTACTTTAAGGAAATCCAAAGCTCCATTCACATATATTTGTGTAATATATCAAGGGGTGAAACTGTTGTAATGTAATGGTCATTGGGTGATGTCAGTACATTCACATAAAATGAATCCCTATGCTAGAACTAAAAATCAAGCTGCACAGCTCCTTCAAACAACAAGATGGCTATTAACCACATTAATCACAGTGGAACTGTTATCAGAGCAGCTGAACTCCAATTATGTGGTCATTCAAATAGCTGTACTTTATTTGCCCATAAATGTTATCTGCTAAAACTGATGGTGGAGGCCTCTGCCATTCTAGAAGTACAAAGTATAATTGGGGGGATGTGTCTTTTCTGCAGAACAGTTAAGGACACAAATGCTTACAGTCACTCAATACTGGTTTGAAACACTTGTCTAAGCACTGCGAAAAATCAATATCATAACGTGATCAATGAATGTGCCATGGTATAAATGCACTGACGATTGTTATATGTGTTGTTATGTGAAAGCATTACATCATGTCTATGAATCAAGGAATATGTATCCCTGTAATTACTTAGAAAGATCTTGCTGTATGTCACACAACATTGTGTGATGCTAGGTATATCCAAACACATCTGTATCCTCCTGCTGTTGTCACTGTGATACAAAACAATTATATCATGCCTTACTTAGGCAACAACATACATTACATCATCTCATGCCCTCAGTCATGGAGAGGTGTTTCACTAAAACTGTGATGTAATGATAAACTATTCAAATGACAGCATCAGTCTTCAGTACAGCTTTTACAAAGGAAATGTAGAATAAACTCTTGTAACAGGAAACAACATCTACACCTCAACATAGCACATGTGGGTGACAACTGTTAACAACATGTATTCTAATTGTAAGCAGTGACATTGGGGTTTTAACTGTATAGTTAACATCTCAGACTAATGAAGGTCTGGTGAAACACAAGAGCATAAACACTTTTATTTGACGACTGTGACTGCACATTTCCATGGATGGCAACAACATTGTGTATTACCTCCATGTTTCTGCTAAAAAGTGGTTGGATAGCACACTGTATAGATATACCTCATATATGTATTTTCAGCCCATTCTGCACAGTAAGAGGACGAAACACACAGCAAAATGTGACAGTCATTCCTGTATTTGAATTCCCTACCTATGTACTAAAACAACATACACATAAATGCATACCTCTCAAATATCCAGATTTTTGTCACAGATATTTGGTCTGTTTCTCCAAAAATTGTCATTTTCTGTCAAATCATTGAGGACTGAAGTCAGAAAATAATGATATAAATTTGAGTTTTAGACTTTATATCCTTTATAAAATTCATGCTAATGCAAAACCTCTTATTCTATCAACTTTCTAAGTTTGTAAAAGTAGTACTTGAAAATTGTTCCTATTTTTGGGCCCTTGCACCCCCCCCCATTATATATGTATTTGTACAGATTTCTTGCTTTAAGAGGTTAAAAGGTATGCATAAATGGATTATATGCACACACCACATAAAAATCTAACTGCATGTGAGCCACACTGCATCTTTGAAAGGATGACATCAGCTGTGTCTTGCTAAGGAGATGTGTGTGCAAAACTGACTTCTACTTCAAGGTAGAAGTCTTAATGTTGTTAATACTAAGAGATATAGTACACTCTGGCATCCATTTTACATTCAGATGTGCACACACACACACACACACACACACACACACACACACACACACACAAACACACGCACACACATGCACACACATGCACACAAACGCACATACACACACACACACACACACACACACACACACACACACACACACACACACACACACTCACATACACACACGCACAATCAGGAGAGTCTCACTGCTGTAATCAAACTCCTTACCTATAGATTGACACAGTTGACATACAAGTATATTATATGCATGGGCCATAGGAGAGACCTGACTTTTGTGGTGTAAGAGTGCATTGTTGAAATGATGACCTCATCAGTGTGTTGCTGACAGTATGCTTTTATGAACAGATTGAAAAGAGGATGTGGGGTTGATCTGACCAAGTAAATGTTTATCATGAGTGGGAGTCAAATGAGCATATCTGTTGAATTAATCCTCCAAAGATGCAATGGACCCAGCATAACTCACATACAAGTTGATTGTTGTGAGATTAGAACCCCTTACCTATCTAGTTATAAAGCCTAGAAAACAGTACTTAATGCAAACATCACCACAAAAGCATGACTTATATAGTGCGATCATGCACTTTATAGAGGATGAAATCAGCATTATGTTGATGAAAAGATAATGTTGGTTGAAGGATGAGACATTGATGTGGACAATCCCTGCAGTGTAAAATTTACATCAGGCTACTATTTTATTAAGGGCAACTGTAGTTCAAGTCATATTTACACAACTCCATTCACATACACACACACTCACAAGCTAACTGTTGTGAGATTAGAACTCCCTACCATTCAATATAGAGGATACAGTATTATTTATCAGATAAGATAATGTTGCGAGAAGGGGGGGGTGAAATTAATGTGGACTTACCCATCAGTTTCAAATTAACTCCAAGCTACTAATATATTGTGAACAGCAGTAGTAAAAGTCATATCTGCACAACACCACACACACACACACACACACACACACACACACACACACACACACACTCGCACTCACACACACACACACACACACACACACACACACACACTCGCACTCACACACACACACACACACACACACACACACACACACACACACACACACACGCACACATGTTGATTGCTGTAAGATTAGAACCCCTCCCTATCTAGCTATATAATCTAGAGAAGAAAGTAAATAATGCAAGCACCACCAAAAAAGTCTGGCTTTTTCAGTATAAGAGTACACTTTATACAAGATGACATCAATCTAGTTTAATAGAGAAGATGATGTTGCAGAGAGGATCTGAAATTGATGTGGACTCAACCAGAAGCTTAAAATTAACTTCAGGCTACTATTGTATTGTGGACAGAAGTAGTTAAGGTCATATCTGCACAATGCCACACAGACATACACACAAGTTGACCGCTATGATATTAGAATCCCCCTAGATACCTAAGTATGCAACCTGTAGGATACAGCACTTAATGCAAGAATCACTGCAGAAATCTGACTTTACTGTCTGACAGTGCAGTATAAATAGGATCAGCATCTCATTCTATGTCAGAGAAAATATTGTGATGATGGTTTTGTGCAAATCCATATTTGTTGATATGACAGAGCAAGGTCAATGTTATGCTCAATAATACATACATACTGCTGATCTATGTCAGCTATGCTGCCATTAATATATACCGCAGAACTGAGGCTGACATGTACCTTCCTGTCTGGTGTATATGAAACATACACACTTGTGAAACACAGGATAGACAATGAATGAATAATTAATTGATCATCAGATCATGATGATATGTATACCTTAATGAATGGTACTGATATTAGTAATGGTATGTGGTTATATGCATAGACAATGTGGCCTGTCAATATCAAGCAATACTCATGTTCCAAAACAGCATGGATAAAACATGATGATTTTGTTTGTTAAGGCTTTGTTTTGCCTCTTCTTATTCTCAGTCACTATCTTCCTTCATAGAACAGAGCCTGTTGTCATTACATCTGACTTCAATATTGCAGGAGCTCTATCACAAAGCCCTACATCTTGAAGTTTACTGATAATTTTGACATTCTTTCATAGCCTAAGATCACTACATCTGACCTAGATATTGCAGAAGCTCTGTCACAAAGCCCTACACCTACAAGCTTACTGAGACTTTTGTCATTCTTTCAGGTAAGCATATTTTTCATGAAGAACCTTGCTGCATACTAACTTTAATCAGTTATATACATGCCTGGTCTGTGATTGAAAAGTTCTGGAAACCCCTTACAAAGTTGTCCACTGTCTCCTTTTATTTGACCAGTAGACTATACTGCATATGCCAGGTATTTAGTCTCAGGAAATGACAGAAAACCTGTTTTACTTGCATCTGTTGTTAATTGCTTTGTTCTGGCTCTGAAGTGCCTGCTCTCAGTTATAAATTGACCTGAGAGTGGGATGGCCAGTCAGGTCAGCCTCATTATGCTCAGCTTTGCTTCACTTTCCTACCCTACCCCAATTCTCACCCACACCCTCTTACTCTAATATTACACTTCCTACATACATATTTCATTTATGACTTTTATTCCAAAGCACTCTCCAAATGATCCTACTACTTCTATACATATACTTCTGTTTCTTATTTTTTACTTCCTTATCTCTTTTTAGTTTTTAGTCACATTCCCAAATATCTTTCTCCCTCCCATACTGCCTTGTGCTATATCCATTTATAATAACTCCCTCCCTAGTAGTACCTATCTATTCAGTGTTGTATCTTTTCTTTTACATAATAAACTCTCATTTTTCTTTTTATAACTACATCATTATACTCTAGCCTTTAATACTCCTCTATTCCTTTCCAGAGAAGATACTAGGACAACCTACCTCTCTTCTTTTATAGAAAATAATCTTCTCCTTACCTATCCTCATCCACCTTTCAATCCATCATCACTGAATCTCCTACTGGCCTGAAACTTCTTTTTTCTTTTTTTATTCTTACTTCCCCAATACCTGACATCTATAAAATAATGATTCCTGTACTTAATTACGATACTCTTCTATTATTCTCCTCCTACCAAGCCATCTGTCATCCTACCATGACTCAATAATATCTTGCAAGATCTCACCAACCCTGTTCAAACCATCTATCCATACTTCCTCTTTACACTTTCTACACATTGCACCAAACCTATTTAATATTGCCCCTCACCTTTATTCAAAATATATGCTGATTAATTGCACTTCAACTCAAACCAAAACAAAATTAAGTGCAAGAATCCTCTCCAAAAAACAAGCATGCATAATTCCCCAATAGTCTAAAATCCTTCTAGGAGGAGATGTACACCCTAATTCTGGCCCCAGCTATCACAATGGACACAAATATAATTCTCTCCCACTCTCTTATCTAACCCAGCAACAGCCAATCCCCCAATCCTGGTGATCTAATTTTTGCTGCAATAAATATTAGAAATATATGAAATAAAACTGCTGAACTACATGCCTGAATTACCCAACATAAGCCTGTATCTGAAACTTGGCTTTAAACCAGTATAAATGACTCCAGCATTATACCTCCTGGCTATAATATCATCCATAATGACCACATAGAGAGGAAAGGTGGTGGTATTGCTTTAATATTTCCCAATACCTACCACATCTCCCCTTACAGGAAACCAACAACAAAATTCAGTTCAGAAGAGCTTGCTTTGCTGAAAATAAACAATTATAAACAAATATGCATTACTGTCTTTTATATCCCTCCTGGTGACAATACTGCTATATTGGAAGACACCCTGCATTGGATATCTTTAACACTTACACAAGAAAAAAATATTACTAAGTGATGTGAATGTCAGTTTGCTAGGCATAAGCTCTAACTCCACTACATCTAGCTTGAACTTATATGGTTTCACACAAGTAACTAATAGCCCCACACATTATAGCAAGACATCATATTCTCTATTAGGCTGGATCCTAGTATCAGACCCTAGCAAATGCTCCACCACAGATACAATGTTCCAGTGTGAATCTCAGCTTATATCTACACCTCTACTACTCTCACATCTTCACAAACATACACGAGGCTGAGCTACACAACCTAGAATCCTGCTATAACAAAACTGCAAAGTTTGCCACCAATCATCCCCATAAAGCCCATCCTTGCTTTGCTCTCCTACAACTTAACTAGCTAGAACTACCAAACCTATTAACATTAAACCAACTTACCCTCACCCACAAAATCATTCACAACCCCAATAACTGCCTTACAATTACAACCCTAGTCCAACCACCGACAAACAGCAGGTGTCTTAGGTCATCTGATAGGCACCTGCTTAAAATAATACAATCACGTAAGTACCAAGGTGACTCCTGCTACTCAAATAAAATATCCAAGTCCTGGAATGCTCTCCCCCTAAGTATGCAATTTTTCTTTTAAAACAAAACTAAAAAAATATCTTATAAACAAATGGCTCTGCCCCTGCAATCTCCCCAGATAATTACTCCCACCTATCATTTTTTTCACCTTTCATTTTTCACCACTACAGCTAATAGCTATTTCTCATCTAAGCAAAACCAAGAGTTTAGTATGACTAGACTTTTTAATCACTGTTCATGTTTTTTTTTCACTGCTTAACCTACATATTTCTCTTCTTGAGTGCACATATCTTTCATTATATATGCTTACTCCCTGTTTCAGTTTCTGCTCAGTTATGACTGACTTTCTGTATTTACATTTTTTAATTTTGTTTCCTATGATGCTATATATATTTGTCTAGTTTTATAATTTAACTGTTTTACATTTTCTAATTTACATTTTCAGATTTTGTTCCTATGATGCTATATACATTTATCTAGTTTCTTGTAAGAAAAAAAAATATATACATAATTTTCTATTTTGCAGATGTAAATTCTGTTTTATCTGTGTTGTATTATTTTGTAGCTTTTATCTGTGTTGTATTATTGTGTAGCTTTTATCTGTGTTGTATTATTTTGGAACTTTTATCCCCAGGTCTCTGATGAAAACGGGTTACTAGCCCAGTCGGACACCACCCAGTAAACAAATATAAATAAATAATAAATAAATAAATGTAAGACTCTGTCAGTGATCATCTCCCAGTCTACATGACTAGACATCTCACACATCCAGGTAAACAGCATATTTATAAAACAACATCTAATCTTTGCAAGTTTAACCCAGAAAAGTTTATTACTGCACTGTCATCTATTAATTGGAACTTCCTAAAATTCTCCCCTTAGACAATGCAGTAATTGAATTCAACAGAACTTTTCTAAACATCCTAAATAGTATTGCACCTGTTAGAAGGAAGAGACTGAAAACAAATAATGCAATTTGGCTATCCAGAAAAGTAGAAGGTTAATGCAAGATAAAGAAAAAGCAATAAAACTATGGCAAAAATATAAAACACCTGAATAGCTTGAAATATTTTGAAAACTTCAGAATGCTTCAGAATCATACTGAAAAGCAAGTAACCGAAAACAAAAAACAATACTATAATAACTTTTGAAACTAATACTAAACACAATCCTAAAAACTAAACCAACCCTAAAAACCTTTGGACATCCATTAAATAAATCTTATATCCCAGCCAAAAATTAAACCTAAACCATTCTCCCAATAACTCGCCACTCGAAACAGTTTTTTTTTATTTGACAGTTGTTTACCAGGAAAACCACACTGGGACAGAGCCCATTTTCAGTGGATGCCTGGGGAGAAACACTCAAGACACATGTCTTTGGAATGTGGAAGGAAACACACACGAACACAGGGAGGACATGCAGACTCCTCACAGAAGGCACCCCAACTGAGAATTGAACTGGAGAACTTTTTGCTGTGAAGTGATAACCCTAACCATTGCACCACTATTCCACCCATCTTGACTCTTATTTTATGGATAGTATAGCATCTCTAACCAAGGATTCATCAACATCTAAGCCAAACTCTGCCCAGCAGCCACATATCACCACATCCAATTTCACCTTCAAACCTGTGCCCACATCCTATATAAAACTAATCTTAAACAAACTTAAACAGTGCTCTTCTTCAGCTGGTTCCTGGCAAAATTGTGTAAGTAATAGCTAATGAAATTATTTTTCATGCCTACTGCACACACAGACATACTTCAAGGGAAATCACAAGTTAACTGGGTGTGCAATAAGGCAAACATTCACCACATTGTGCAATAACACCTGAAGTGCCTTTTTGCATGATATGCTCCACTTGCTCATTGCCAGACATCATGCAAATGCAGAGCATTACAACTGATAAAACAGAAGGGGCTTAGAGAGATACATGGGCAACTCATTCATGAGAAAGACACTGATGTTGACATGGGTATAGCAAGGGTGGTTTAATAGTTTTCTCTTATGTGCATGGATGTGCTTGCAAATGCTTTTTTGCAATAGTATTCAAAATCGGCTCATGAAAATTTGTTAATGGATAAAATGTAAGATGTATTATCATTACAGATATCATGGAAGTATAATTTCACAGTAAGAAATAATGTGATATACATCTGAACTTGAACCCTTAATGCTATGACCAAAAAGCAATCTTCAGACAAATGATTTATGTCAACAATCCATAGAGAAAGTTGCACTTTGTTGCATCCAGTAACCAAAGAACTGTCTGAGTAACTATTACAAAGAATTGCCTTTATTCTGCCTTTATTCTGTATTCTGATAATGGAGCATGCTTAAAGCACCTTTATGTGAGGATAACCAGACTGCTGTTGGTGATGGCAGACAGCTGACTAGGTTTGGATATTGGATATGAACAGCCTTTCACTGTCACTCAGCATCGGTGAATGATAACATCTGTGCACATGCTGAAGCACAGTAAGTGAAAACATTCTTATGGTCCTTTTCAGGTTATGCGTGCTGTGTGTGATTCTATTTTTGACCAGATTGAATTTGTGAGAAGGGGGTTGATGAGAAAGTGGTAAAATAGGGGGTGGGAAAGCAGATGAGAGGACACATGGGAAAGAATAGAGGAATTTGAAGGAAAGTAGAACAGAACCATAGCTATCCACTTCTTCACAACATAAATGTAAAAGTGTAGCCACAATCTGCTGAATTTGGACTGTCACCATTACCAAGGGTAGGTGACAACAACAGACCAAGGTTGTACAACCAATTGTACCAAATTAAATGTGTCAAGAAGACATGTAGTTGAAGTGGAGCGCTATATATGTATTGTTATTTTTTGGTGGGGCAGGTGTCCGTTTCTTACATTTTTTTCATTCACAGAGAGTGGAATGCTGGAAAAGGTACTTAAGAATGTGAAGATCAGGTAGGAAGGTTAGGTGAGGAAGCAGGTGCAGATATATAGGACAAACTAGACAGACAAGGATGGTAATGGACAGCACCATATTCATAGCTTTTCAGATAGTCAATTTTGACAGCCTCAGTGGCTTGGCTTGGTATCCTTGGTATTTTGGATATTAAATATGATGACTTGGCTGACAACCTTCTGCAATTACACACTGTAAGAAGCTAGTTGACCAATGTGGGAATCAAATATTAGAAATAAGCAATGCATACATTTCAAGCAAGGTGATTATTTAGCAGTGCTGCAGAAGAAAGTCCTTTCAACCATGTTTATTACAGACAAACTGCATTCAGTATAGTTGAAGATATAATTCAGATAGACCTGTATCTTTGTGAATTTAAGAAGTCCTGTGAAATGCATTCCCATGAAAGAACCATTATTACTGTTTATAAATGAATGTCAAATTGATAGACGTTCATGCGATGACTAATAGAGGTTGGGGTATGATATGTGCACACTTCACCTCACACACTCCTAAGCCCAGAGCTGGGCTATATGCAAACAGAAGATGGATTTCACTTAAGTGTTCTGCCCATCATAGATATGCAAGTGCATTTTTAATTCATGATCATAATTATCCTGCTTAAACAATTACATGCACATTCAACTATGTTTTATAACTGAATCAGGAATGACATATATATAGAAAAATTAATTTATCAAAGCAATGAGACATATTGTAATAAACATAATTATGATAGTAATTTGTATGTAGTATTACCTTCCTAATCAAAATGATATTAGAAATTGTATTCTGACCCTATAAAAAAGCATTAGCTGGATTTAAACCCTGAATCACCCGTGTGATAGTTCTAAAATCAATGCACATATACCTTGTGCCACTGAGAAAGTGAAGGCAGAAACTGGATTTTCTCCATTAAGTACTGTCCAGAGTGCAGACGGTTGTGGATTGCCACTATGCCTGTTTGCGCTACAGAAGACTGAAACATTTTTCACTTTTTTTCCTTAAGCAGGTATTGTGTGCCGCTCCACATAAAGATCATATTAAGTTATGACAACATTGATTCCTAGATCTAGAGAAACAATTTCCACAGTCCCTTCACACTGAGTATTTGAACCGCAGAACAACTGTGTTAAGAGGCCAAAGTCACTTCATTTACAGCTTCTGCCTCAGAAATAGGTATACAGCAAGTGCACACCATTCACTCATTAGGGGTCCTGTGCAGCGGTGAAAAACTATTTGCGCTTATGAGGATTACAGTAATGAAATTGTTCAGTTTCCTTCAACTGTGTGCCCTGTTTGTATTCTGCCAAGTAGTGCTGACATTCCACAGGCAAAAGAACATACATAGCAACATATAATCCATACACAAACTTCATCTTATTGCTTTTCAGAGTGCTGTAGCAAAGCATACCTATGCAAATGTGAAAATGCAATGCTGATGGTAAGCTGGGTTACATTTTTTAGTCTGTACCTTGGGCAGAGGACTCTCTTTTACTTCCCTGAAACATTGCCAGTCAACAGTGCACTCTGCAATATGCAAGTAAATGATGAGCACATAAAAAAGTAATAAATATTGTGAAGTTTCCTGATATATGTGTGGTACAATCTGATCATATGCTCAGAAAATATGCAGTAACTCTGTCAAACACCACACTATTTGGAAATCAGTGCCCTCAATTCAGTGCAATAACAGCACACACTCAGTTATATTTCTGATCCCTCTTTGCCACTGACATAGGACTAGAAAATGTCACTCTCTTATTTGCTGGAATATGTCTACAGCAATGTCATACTGACCAATATTTTACAGTAATAATGGTCCACATCAGAATAATGTCATGTTGCCAGCACTGCTGGTTACTTCTCTTTATTTTCTGAATATCTTCCCCTCCTCTCAGTTTAACTAAAGTAATGCAATGTCATGTCCATTTATTTGCAAATGTGTTTCACTGTGTAATATAGTTTGTCAGCATTTCACAAGAAACACAAGACACAAAATGGAAGAGACAAAACTCCAAAGCAGATTAGAATGAAAGTGAGTGTTACACCTAGTATAGTGTATCGAAAAGGTTCTAATTTCAAAAAAAATATTTTTGAGACTATGAATAATAAGGAGAAAAAAAGTAATTCCAGGGCAATGTTTAGATGTGTTTTTTGCCCCTATTGTACTAAAATAAAAATAGGGAATACATTCACAGTAAGAGGGAAAGTTTTTCCATTGAAAAATAAGCATAATTGTAATTCAAGATTTGTGATTTATCTGGCTACTTGTGAATGCTGTCACGGGTTCTACGTTGGTAAGACAGAACATATACTCAGAGACAAAATTTATGAAAATGAATATAATATTAAGAAAAGTAAGGATACTAGCTCAATGGCAAACCATATTAGTGAATGCCCAAGTCACTCATTCAAACACATGGTGATAGACCAGATTCAGTCTGATCCAAGGGGTGGACCCATAGGCCTTCATCTGGAAAGGAAGGAGTTGCTTTGGCAACTCAGATTGAATGCATGTTCATGGCCAGGGCTGAATGACCTTAGTTCCATTTACTGCCTGCTTAAATTGAGGGGCTTAGAAAGATAGGATTACAAGGCTTCATTTCATTTTATTTCAACATCTTTTGACTATTTTTTTGTGTATTCATTTGTATGCATTATATGTTTCATATGATTCATATATAATTGTAATTTCTTTTTTGAGTAATGACGATATGGTTATTGTGGAGTGTAAATTCATGTTTTATCAAAAAGTGAATTTTAACATGAAAACATACATGGTTTTATAGAAATACCTTTAGGTAAGGTCACTGAAATTTTAAGGAATTTTTCTATCTGTCACTTTAATATAGGATTGACTAGTTTGTAATTGGATGTTTTAACTAATTACGTGAGAGGTTTGTTTGTTATAAAAGACTGACTGACTTAAAGAACTGTTATCTGATGAAGTCCAATTGTTTTTGAACAGATGGAAGTGCTAATCATTAAAGTTTTTGGTGAACTTCTACTCTCAGCTTTGGAGTTGTGTCTTGATCAGCATTTCAGACAGATTTTAAGTAGAGGATGGAGAGTGTTTTCTTAATACAAGGATTTCATTGTTGTTAAGGTTGTTATCATAGCTATTAAGATGCGTACATTTTTTTATTGTAAGTCTACTCTGCATGAAACAAACACTTCAGAGAAAGCAGTCACTTCAGTATTGCTTGTTGTTTTAGTCAGAGTAATCAGAAACAGTTGCAAGCCAATAGCAGCTAACAATTGTTGTTGCTCTATCCTGTAGTCCTAGGGAATGCACATGCAGTTCTGTAACTACCTACACCATGCTTACATCCTGTACACCAAGGTATTATTATTGTATGCTTTTGTTATTCAGAAATGCTAATGCCTTCATACCTCATCTGCATTTTCAAAGTGCTAAGAGGGCTGAATCTACATTGTAAGAAATTTCACTATTTGTTAAGTATTTGCTGGTACTTTGCACTGTGGCAAAGCAATCACATCTGTTTGTTCTAGTTTTCCCATCAAGCAGTATTAAAATAACTGATTTCTTAACTATTTAAAACATTCTTTAAATTTTCCTCAGTGTTTTTCTGCTGTTCAAAACATTTTAGTGTCTCACTGCTATTGATCTGCTGTGATAAATATCCTCTAGTGTTTCCTGTCAAAACTAGGGTAGCTAGTAGCTGTAACACAGTCCAGATACATGTTTGCTGCATTTGGATTTGTTTGTAGTGGTTGTTTGTTCTGAGCATATTTTCCATGCCATCTTTGACTGGAAAGGGCCCTTTTGCACTCTAGTAAGAGAAATGTGCTGATTGGAATCTATCTGGTGAAGGGTGGTTGTTCTAGGACTTACAGTAAGTATCCTCATTGATGTTTTAAAACCTTTTTAACGTTTTTTCAAGTTTTTAGCTTCTGGTATTTAAGCCCTGCATTTGAGCAGGTTTCTGCTTTTCTATGCATCATGCAGCACCTCACACTACAGCGCAATTGTGCACCATAGCCTGACGAATAAATTCAAAAAATGTTCCCTTTGATATAGTTGCAGCACATCAGTGTAGCCCTCATAATTAGTACTTTTTCTGTCAAACAAATACTGCTAGACAGCTGTAACCTATTAAACCACCAGTAAAAAAGAACCTCAGCAGAAATATCCATCCACTGAGCTCCTCCTCGATCGATCCTGAAAAGCCAACCTTTGTGATGACAGTTCTTAAACCTAGCATTATGGACAGTTGGACTACCCTTGTTTCATTTGCCAAACTTGTTGACTTGGGTCTCTTGAGGCAGTGTAACAATTGCCTTGTGTACACTGACAATGCTTTACTAATAACTCAGTCTGTTACAGAGTATGAAAGATGCATCTACATCAGGAATCTTGACTCAATGTTCTCTCTCACTCATAACAGTAACACTGAAGAGGTTGTCAGCCCACCTACCACTACTCATGCACATAGTACCACTACTCATACACAAAGTATACATCAAACACAAAATTCAACGTATGCGGAGGTTCGCTCCAAAAACTTTTCAAAACACAAGACTGCTACAACTAACACAGTTCTCACATCACCATGTCACATGGCAAAACCACTGTTCCACCTACCAAGACTGTAAGGTGTAACACTTAAACACCAAATGTTCTTGTCATTGGAAACTCCATAGTGAGCCACATGGATGTCCCACTCACGAGGCTGGACAATGAGAAAGTCACAATCATCTGCCTGTCCAGTGCCATGATTCATCAGCTCATGTATGCACTCTGGTCTCTCAGCAACAAGTACCATTATGACTCTGTCATAGTTCATGTTGGAATGAATGACCTGAGAATTACCTCACTGGACTATATGATGAGAGACATGATTGAGCTCTCTGAGTATGTGTCATAGGCAGGTATGTCTCTAGCTTTGGGTAGCATACTACCCTCACCTAGAATGATGCCACATTATAAACAAAAAATGATTTATTTCAATAATTGTCTTAGTTTGTGGTGTCATTCAAAGGGGATCCAGTTTCTGTTAACTTGGGAAGCCATAGTCAACAACCCTCACTGCTTTGCCAGAGACAATATGCACCTGGAACCACTAGGCTTTTGGCTGATGGCAAAAGCTCTTGCCTCCCCTGTAGTGTCTTTATTAGGCAAGTTCTCAAAAAAAAGTTACCAATGTGAAATTTGCCAATCATACAAACATAAGGGTCATGCTGCTAAACACTAAAAACTGACTGGAAAATGTAGATGTCTGTGCAGTCACAGAAACCTGGTTCAAGGGCTCAGAGGGTACCCTGGCCTTGCAAGGTTACAATGCCTTCCATACCTTCAGTCTGCAAAATGAACATGTGAGAACCAATTCTCTATTAGGGATAAATTCACCTCCCATCTAGTTAGACCCGACCACTCCATGGAGTTACTCCAAGTTCAGGTTACTGTGTGTAAGACCATCATTCAAGTCATAGCCAGTTATAGATCCCCATCCATTGGTCATGATGAGCATGGAGCCTACTTTACCAAACTGGAGTCAATCCAAATATTCCCGAAGTCTTGTTATGAAGGATTTAAATTATCCCACTATCAACTTAGAAACCTACACTAGCCCTAACTGGCTAGTGCAAAAATACCTTGACTTTGTTCACTCAAATGCCCTGGAACAAATTGCTTATACCATGACAGTGACAATTATACTCAACAGTGGCACAGGAAAATAATTTTCTTGGGTGGCAAAAGCCAGGGTACCTTTTTGGCTGGGCTTGTATAGGCCCCAGGGCCGATAGCCTAGTACCTACCTATGAACCTATGAACCTACCTATGACAACAGGAACAAACATACTAGATCTGGTCTTCACTAACATATTAAACAGATGTACTGCTGCAGCTGTCAGAACCTCATTAGTTAAATCTGAACACAAATCAGACACCTTTGAGATGGCATTAACAACAGAACTCTCAAAGGGTGAAATCAGACTAAAAACTTCACCAAGACAAATTATACCCTCCTAGATGAAGGTATAAATGCATTCCAAGCCCCACACCCAGCTGAAAGTGGTAACTACACCAAAGCTTACACTAAAGCCCTGTACAAACACTTGCATAAGTGTATAGAGCCAACTGTACCAGAAATAATCAAAGTCAGAGCCCCAAGTAAAAACAAGCCACGATGGTGAACATCCAGAATTAACAGATTTTACAATGAATGCAAAAGGTTGCTGTCCAAGAAAACAAAAGCAAGGCCCCAACAATGGAAAAGCACTTTCCTAGCCTCAACAGACAAATATGACAACATGTCAAATCCTTTAAGGTCTCCTTTGAGAAAAACCTAGCAAGCACACCAAGGATAACCATAAAGCCTTTTACAGGTATGTGCATAGCCTAAAAGATAGGGCCCAAGCATGTGCAGAACTAGTGATTAACAGTACCACACAAACTGACCCCAAAGAGAAAGCAAACCTGCTAGTGGATAGGTTTGGCAAATATTTTACTCTCTTATCACTCCAAAGTTATCCCAAACATTTCACCACTCCCACCATAGGGTAATCTGAAGATCAGGTCATTCAAGCTTTGTCCAAGACAAAAATCACAGCCTGTATACAACCAGACAGCATCCCAGGCTGCCTTCTAAACAGGCTAAAACACAAACGAGCATCACCATTAAGTACCCTTTTCAGTCATAGCCTAACCACAGGCTTTGTTCCTGTAGACTGGAGAACAGCTACAGTTATTCCCCACCACAAAGGTGACTTAGCAAAGGACATGGGGAATTACAGACCCATAAACCTGACCAGCCTCATCTGTAAGGCCATGGAATGTATCTAGACCTATAGACCTCATAAATAAAGCCATAGGTGGTCTCCAAACCCTGGATCCAACACAATTCAGCTTCATCAAGGGCAGATCCTGCCTGTTAAATCTGGTGGATTTCTTCAAAAATGTGGCCAGGTCCATTAACGAGAGCAAATCTGTGCACACAGCATATCTCAACTTGGCAAAGGCTTTCAACACAATCCTGCACTCAGGTGTCACTAATAAACTTAGCAAACTGAATGTAAACCCCTTTGTTGTGAGATGGGTTGTCAACTGGCTCACAAACCACACACACACTATCAAAGTGGGTGACTCCATCTCAACCAGTATACCTGTCACCACCGGGGTGCCATGGGGGTCAGTGCTGGACCTCCTACTGTTTGGTATATACTTCTCAGAAGTTCAGGCCAAAACTAAGGGGTCAAATTTGAGAGTGGGCATCAGTTTATTCTTCTTATGTGGATGTGTGTGCATTTCTGATGAGTGTCATAAGCCTCAGTTCCAGTGGAACATCACCCCTAACACACCTTGTATAAGGCTGCAAGGTGTGCCATATGTGTGAGCTATGATAACCACCTGGGCTGCCTGAGCACACATTGAGGATGATCTATCAGGCATTTCAGACAACCTGGCAATTGACAGGGTCTATCCCCTACCAGTTGATATATGTCCTTCCCTGTTCACCAGGTGGGGCTTTTATTTCTATGCAAGTGCAGTCTATGGCTCCCAAGACTTCAGGGAAGAGAGGAACAGCATATAATTCTTGCATTGTTCTTGCTATCTCTCCTCTGGTGTGCATGGTAAATAGATGTACTCCCTTACATGTTGCAGAACAGCATTTAGATATTGGTGAAATATTCTGGAAACTGAGGCCTGTGACATCCCTAGTATATCTCCTGTGGGTCTCTGGAATGTACCAGCAGCTTATATTCTTAATGAAAAACATACCTTAGGTTTTACTGGTATAAGTCTGAGGTGGGAGCAGCAAATGTTGCAGATTTCCTGTGGTGGTTCCCTATCAACCCTGTATCACTCTTGCTTTCTTTTCTAAGTGTGATGGTGGCTGTATTCTAGTAGGTTTTGGTGTTCATAACCAAGGGCTACACCATCTCTACACTGTTACTTTATAGCTTCATGAATGGCTTCACCATACTGGATTTGTTCATTTGCACATAATTCAGCTGCTTATGCTTTAATTAGTTTAATGAATACAAAAACAGTGCGCTATCATGCATGTCATAGCATGAAGTGCACATAACAACAGTGTGTAAATATGTTATTCATGATTCCAGCCCAGTGACTTCTTTGTGCATCAACAGAGTTGCTAACTACTTTTCTCCTCATTGCTGACTATGTTTTTATGGAGATGAGCTGTCTGCAGGTGCAGGCAATTGATCTTCTGAGCATTGTTTACTAAGGGAAATGTAAAATTTAAAGGTACAAGAGCAAGCAGTTCAGTAAAATATAAAGTTTTGAATTATTGGAAATGGGTAAGAGATATTAGCTTCCCTAGCAACCTTAATAATTCAATGCATTCAGTAGAATGATGTATACTTTAGTTTTATTTAAAGATAGCCAGTGCACTTTTTCTTACATCTAAAAGCTATTGTTTTCTGAAAGTATGCAAACTGTTTTTATATCTGGGAGGGGAATGGAGATAAGAAAAGAACAGACAGCAGTCAATGTAAGTGGAAGCATAGGCTGTAACTTGCACTTTAGCATGGGTAATGTTAATTTTAGGTTAGGTAGGTCCTGTGTGTACATCTGTCAGTTTGGGACAATTGTAGCTATCAGTAGGGTTAGACATTATTTTCAAAGATGTATATAGTTTTGCGTGTTTTTTTCTAAGTTAATACATTATGGTGGTATTCTGAAAAGGTACTTATTTTTTTGATGGTTTTCATTAAAACAAAAAGTCTCAAAAATGTCACATAGGTTCAAATGGAAAAGATTATCTGCCAAACATTAGTGCATTTATATAACACTAAAGTTGAAAATACACATTTAAAAAAGCTGTCATGTATAATATGTGAGAACAACTTCTTATTCTAATGCTATGCTACCCATATTATTTTGAAATGTAAATGAGCTTACATGTACAGACATAAAGGTAATAGTATTGAATTAGATTGAAAAATGCAAATAACAATGCTGCAGGAGACATATTTGGAAAGAAATGAGCATGTGAATTTGATAAAGAAAGGATTTCAGAATAAATATTCAGCAAAATATCAGGTAAAAAAGGAAACAGAGGTAATTAGAATTAATTATTGGAGGAGCTCCAATAATGATAGCAGAAGAGGAAAAAAAAGATAATGTCAGGTTTGTAGTAGTAAGGAGCAAGGGAAAAGGATTATGCTGGCATGGAATTATATTCCACAAAATACTGCTATTATGAAGCTTGAGAAAATTTTGGGAGAAATACTAAGATTTCAGGAAATATTACTTATATGTGGGTACTGGAACTTGATTTGCAACAGCAAGGATATATCTGTGGAGCCTAGAAGGGAAAATAAAAAGTATAACAAAAGAAGGAACATTTCTGAAGAAATATATGAAAATATTTGGTACAGAAGATATAAATTTAGTAGTAGGAACTTGAGGAAAATTTAAATATTATTCTCCAAGGCCTAATAAATGGGCTAGACTAGATAGAAATTATATTGCACAGGACCATGTGCATTAAATTGAAAACTTCAATACACGACCATCTATTTTACATCATGAACCAATGAACACTGAGATAAAAATACAGTGTAATGAAGTAAAAATGAGACACTGACACTTCTTATGTACTTGTAAAACAGAGATGAATTTAAGGAATGGGTAATGGAAATTGAGAGTTTTCATGGCAGATAGAAGTTCCTTCAGAAGCTATTGCTAGTGATTGTGTTAAAATGAAAATGGAACAAACACTATCAAAGTGGGTAACTTCAAGTCAACTATTAGACCTTTCACCAGCAGGGTGCCACAGGGGACAATCATGGGCCCCCTACTGCTTACTATGCACTTCTCAGACATTCAGGTCAAAACTAAGGGGTTGTGGCTGACCAAGTTTGCAAACGACTGCAAACTGGGTGCAATTATTGAATCCTCAAATGATGTCAGTATACTCCAGGAGGGTCTCATGCAGACCAATGACTGATGTCTTAGTTATGGTCTCAAACTGACTGCAAAGAAATAATCATCATTTTCTTCAGCAAAAACAATGTTCCTTCACAGTAGTAAATGAACAACAATACCCTAAGTACCCACAAAGTGGTAAGGGATCTGGGATCACAAGTTGATTGCAACCTTAACTTTGACCAGCACGTGTCTACTGTAGTAAGGAAGGCTTTCTATGTAACACACTTGATTAGTAAAGGCATCACCTTGAGAGCAAAAGAGGTTATAACCCCTCTATACTCAGCACTGATCTGGTTCATAATTGAATATAACTCCCTAGTTGGCATGTACCATACAAAGCACCTACACCAATTGGACCTTAGAGGTTTCTAACAAAGAAGATCAAGGGACTCCAGCTTGTGCCTTACACACTCTGACTAAAGTCCTTGTCACTATAGTCTGTACTGTATAGACTTTTTAGGGGAGACTTATGCTTGGCTTACAGAGCAATCTTAGACCCAAATCTAATGAACTTGCTATACATACATAAATCAAAAGGGACTAGAGCTACCCACTCCAGGGACTTAAATGTGGCCTGAGACTTAAATATAACATGCTGCAGGGACAGATATGTCTCCCAGTAACTGCTGCATCTTTGGAATAAGTTATCATTTCATGTGAAACAGAGCACCTGTATGACACTATTCAAGAGGATCCTGGAAGAGTGTATGGAGCATTGTAAGGTCTTACCGGGGATAGTGCCCACAGCCCTCCTGGACATACACAGTCATTACTTGATGCAATCTTGGCTATTGACTAGCATTTCTATGGTATTACATTGGAATGAAATTGCTAGGTTTGAAATGACCTTGGAGTCGATAGCCTAGTAATCTCTTATGATCCTATGAGCCTAGGAATATAAAATAGGGTAAAAAGAAAAGAATAAGATGTGAAATAATAGAAATTATTAAGAGGGGCTGACAAAGGTGAAAGTATTAAAAAATAAAAGGAATCTCACAGAACAAGAAGAAGAAGTGCAACTGCAGAGTGCTAAAAAGAAAATAAGGGAATAGCTGGATAATATGCATGGGTTTAGAAAGATTGTTGTTAAGCCACTAACTCCAGAGCAGAAAAACTTTTAGCACGATGACTTAGACAATAGGAAGTAAAAACGTTTGTCATAAAATGTAGGCAGCCTCTAACAAGAAAATTAATAAGAGATTCTGTACAGGTAATAGAGATATTTTGGAAATGTTATGGCATTTTGTATAAAGCAGGGAAGTGTGGAAAGAACACGAATGAAAATATTTGCAGAAGACTTTAGTATGCCAAGGTTAGCGTGAGATGAGGCTCAAACATTAGCAGTTAAGAGAGGAGGAAATTAGATAAAAATGTTGCTGTAGAATCCATGTGTAGGAAAGTCTCCAGGAACAGATGGCATTCCTGTTGAAGTTTAGAGGGTAGGAGGGAAAACAGTGACACACATCTGGAAGGTTTGTTTAACAGTATTTTAAAAGGAGGGGAAGCACCAACTTCTGAGAAAAAAACTGTGGTGGTTGTAATACCTAAAGATGATAAAGACCCATCAGACCCAGCTTCATATAGACCCATTTTAATTTTAAACCATTGTTATAAAGCATTTACATCTATACTAGCTAAAAGAATAGCAAAGGTGTTGTCAAAACTGATAGGTATGTATCAGTGTTGTTTTGTAGAGGGAAGATAAACATTTGACAACATTAATAGAACAATGATGATCCAGAAGGAAGAAGAATGTAAGAAAATGTAATTGTTGTTAGTGGGTCTTTAAGCAGAGAAAACATTTGACAGAGTAAGGTGAGATTTTATTAACAGGGTGATGGATTCATTTGCATTCCCTGATAACAAAAATAAGGTTAATCAGGAAGCTATATGTAGTATCAGAGACAGAAATTAAAGTGGGAGGGTTCTACTCTGATAAGCTGTGTTTAAACAGAGGAACTAGACAGGCATATCCTCTTTTCTCTTTGTTATTTATTTTATATTTATGCCATTGGTAAAGAAAATAAAGGACTCAGAAATTCAAGGATACAATTGGTATGGTAATCTAGAAAAGTTGGCTTTTTTGTAGGTGATATTATTTTGTATCTGATAAATCCAGGAAAGGACATCTCAGTGTTGTGAAACATTTTGAGACAGTTTCAAGTATTTTCCTGTAAAAATAATGAGGTTAAAATAAAGGCTATAGCTATAAATTAGATACCCACACACAAATTGGTTCAGCAATACCTATATTCATGGTTGACACAATAAAATGAAATATTTAGGATTATGGTTTTAATTAGGCTTCTGGCGGCCACAGTGGTGCAGTGGTTAGTGTTGTCGCCTCACAGCAAGAGGTTCTCCGGTTTGATCCTCGGCTGGGGTGCCTTCTGTGCGGAGTCTGTATGTCCTCCCTGTGGTCACGTGGGTTTCCTCCGGGTACTCTGGTTTCCTCCCGCATCCCAAAGACATGCTGTAGGTGGATTGGACACTCTAAATTGGCCCTAGGTGTGAGTGTGTGCATGTGTGTGCCTTCTGTGGAAGGTTGGGCGCCGGGCTGGCAACTTGACACCATAAAAACTCCACTGCCAATCATGAGTGGACAGGTGTTCCACTGTGGTGACCCCTAACTGGGAAAAAGCCGAAAGAAGAAGAAGAAGTTTTAATTAGGCTTCTCTTTTTGCAACTCGGGATATGTGGAAAGACAGTAAACAAAAGGTAAAACACAGACTGGATATCCGTAAATGTTCTATGTATATGTCAGGCATATATTTAACAGCCAGAGAAGTTGCAAACAATAACTAATAAAGAGTTGAAGGAATTTATCTGGGAAGGGCAGAGGGAAAGTATTAAGTGGGAGACACTGATTCTTCCAAAAGAAAAAGATGGTTTAGGATTACCTGATTTGAAGGGATATTTTACAGCTATAAAAGTTATGCTGATATGCATAACATAAGCAGAAAAATATTATTCAAAGTGGAAAGGGATGATGAAGAAGCAGGAAGGAAATTCAAGAAATAATGAGAAAGTGGGATTTTGGATGCCATTTTTTAAGGAGAATAACAACAGCCATGCACCATAACGCAAAAGATGTGGAGAAATTAAAAGTGAGAAACTATATTATAGTCATAAAGTCACAGACAGTATTCTGAGAACTAAGCCAACACAAGAATGAAGAAAAGAGATTATGCCAATAAGGATAACTGTATGCAGTGGCAGAGAGAGTAGGCAAGAGGGGGCTGGAATTTCCTGTAGAAAACTGACAAAGAAACCAAAGTATTGGGAGCAAATAAATGCAGAGAGAAAGATAATAGAATGGGATAAGGCCAACAAGATATTTGGACTGCAGGCTTGAGACCGCCTTCCCTGCCATGAATTGATATCAGAGTATAGGCAAAGAGAAAATGATAGTGGAGTCCTAAATAAAAGACCTGCTCTAGTAGAGATTTTAGTTGATTCTAGAACAGAAGCTGCTGTTAAAAAAAAAAAAAAACAATTTAATAAAGATGTTAAAAAAGAACGATCATTAATTACCTATTCCAATTGTACAAATTCCATCGAAGACTTTCCAGTTATGTGACTTGCTGAGAGTTACACAGTTTGCAAATAAAGGCTGAGGGAGTGAGCCCCTGCACTACAGGAATTAGTTTATGTAAAGCTCACAACCTTAATCTTCTGCATTTCAGGGTAGAAATCAACAATCACTCTTCGGAATAAAACTAGACTACACAATGAAAACTCATGTAGACAGGAAAATAATATGCTGTATCCGCACAGACAATGGCCAGAAATTAGGATTTTACTCCAGACACCAAATTTCTGAGACCAAGATATTAACCATTAAGTTACCATGCGGCCAATCCCTTATTATGATAACCATTAGGAACATTCACTTTAGTTCTTGGTTCCCATTCTATAAATTTCTTAGTTGCTTTTGGTAGCTCTGTTCCAACCTTCAGTTCTTTTCTTTCACACCTGTTCCCTGACTTATCTCAATGAAAACAGGCAATATATAAATGAAACAAAAAGAAAAAAATGTTTTGTTGTCTTTGAATTGTGAAGATATTTCATGTTTTAACAGTAATTATGCATTGCTTGTTTCCACCTTAGCAGTGATATAAGACATGCCCTGAACATTTGTATACAATCATTTTTTATGTGGTACTTCAATCATTAAGTTTCTTTACCTCTGTCATCTTTTATGAGTCTCAGTGGAATTAGATACAGTTTATGCAGTAACTTTATTAGATGATCTCATGGATGTCATATTTCCAGCCACATTTTAATGCTATTCAATATTACCTAGATATCCTACTATTCTAGTTCGCTGAGTTCTACTTTTTTTCCTCCTGTACACATAGTTTATGCAGAATCTGTATTATTTTATATCATAATTTGGTCATATTTTTTGATAAATAGTATTGTCTCTGCCTTATGAATACTTAGACATTTTCCTATGTGGTTACCTTTTTATCAAATTCCAATGAATTTCTCAGTAGTTAAAAAACAGCTGAATACTTAAACACTAATTACTGAGTGCCAGATTGAACTGATATACTAATTGTTGAAAGGCCTTAAGTTTTACCTTAGATTTATTTAGGATGATCAAAATGTTTACAAAATGATTATTTTCATTTATACCTTTAGAGCCACTGGCAAATTTATTGGTATTTGAAATGGCAAAATTAATTAAATGATGACGTCATAAATTTGGGCATGGCCCCAAACCATTTCAATGTCTTGATCTTTTTTCTTCTTTATGTTAAATACTTGCTGACTGGTTAAGCCCACTGGACATAACTGTCCATTTTGAGACTTGACCTTGGAGCACTATCTGGTTAAGTGATTTGCTCAGAATCACACAATAGGGAAATGAAGGTAGAAGGAATCAAACCCTGGAAAACAGGTAGCATCTCTGAGGAGAACGTTTTTCATATTTTACTACAATTCATAATCGTTGAAGTAGTTATATTCACTGCTATGTAAACTCTTCCAAGAGTATTTTATCTTTATGATTAAATCATATGTATAGTTTTAAATTAATTAATTACAAGTTTGTAAGTGAGAAAGAATGATAAACCTCATCTTCTACGAATCATGAGTAAGCACACTCTCCTTTTACCCACATGTTTTCTATTGCTTCCTAAGGTCACAATATCTCCAAGATCCTGTATTTTTAACAATCTTGAATGACTCAGTGTTACCAGTAAATTCCTTATGAGCGAGGATTACAATCTCAATGGCCTTTTCCTTCCAGAAAACACATTCAATGTATTGAAAACTTTCACAAAATGCAAACATATTGTTATTCCTCATTGGGTAAGTATGTGACTGTCTTATATAATCCATGTCCTACCTTTAAACCAAAGTAGAGGGTGTATTCTGCTTCTTTTATTCAATGAGATGGTCCAATGTTCATTACCTCTTCCCAACCTGGCCAATACCTCCTTTGTTTCATTGTAGCATACACCCAAGACTTTGCCAAGATACTGAATGATTCTAGAATATTGTCAGATTATAAAATGTTTATCCTCCACTAATGGACAAATACAGACAACCCTCTGCCTATACTCATACTTTGTGTATACTATAAGATTTCCCTAATCTTTATGGTATGTTTATCTGCAATTAAATTTAAATGATCTAGTGATAAAAAAACACCTCTGACATTTCCTGTTTCTATAATCTTCTATATTATATAGGTCTCTATTAATTATGAATCTAAATTTAGGTTTAGAGAACAATGCTTGTACCCAGTAAATAAAATGGCCACCAAACTTCATTCTGTTAAGTTCTCTAATGAGCAATGGTCATTCAGCTAAATCAAATGCTTTCTTAATATCAACAAATAGTGAACCTCCCATGAGAATGGATAAAGGCCACACATTATTTGAAAGGTGTCTTCCTTTGTTATATAAGATAAATCAACTTTGGAAGGAACTCAGTAAATATGTTTAGCATGAGCATTTATTAATAAAAATAATACCCCATGTTTAACATGTGTCATTTAAATTTCAGCGGCGCTGTTATAAACACTTTGGACACAGAAGAAGCAAGACTGAGATCCTTTTTCATCAGATAACATAAATGGTTGACAAATTTGTCACTTCTGTAATTGAACAATTCTACATTGAGCCCATTGCTCTTAGGGCATTATTTTACTTTAGCGATGTAATAGCATTTTTATTTCATGTGACAAAATATTTGTATCTAGCATATCTCCAACAATTTCATCAAATAGCAGTGGGTAATTTAACATCCTTTGGTAAAACTCCTCATTATATGTACTCTGACTTGTATATAATATGGAGTAAACTGTTCTAAATTCCTCCCTAAATGAGTTGCCTTGACTCAGTACAAATTACTGAGGAGTTCTAATTTCAAAGATATCATTTTTTATTTATTTTTTATTTCTTTAGTGATCCAAGTGATGTACTTTGGGTTGTTTTTACCCTAAAACCACCAAATATCTCTTTTTTGAGGAATGATTTCTTCTGTGTTTGAAACAGTATATCTTGTGAGCTCAGTTTGTAACTTAGATTCTAACAGTCCAGTAAGGTTTAATTCAGCAGTGTAGATAGTTCTTCCAGGCTGGATTCTTAGAGGCAGCTTTTATTTTTTTCTCAGCTGCTAGATTCCCCTTTTCTTTTGTCCCTTGCTTAGACATTAGTTTGTTACGCAGTATTGCCTTGCACCCATCTCATCAGGCAAATGCAAATTGTTTCTGTCATTTTGATTTTTCTTATGAGGGTGTTTCACCAGTAATTAAAGATTATTCTTATTCTGTGTTCCACTTCTCTCATTTTGGGTTCAACTTGACACTTTAGTATGACTATTCCAGCTGAGTTTTGAATGCCTATTACACCTGACATGTGGCTAGATTAATATATGTCTTTATATCAAATGCAGCAATTAGGTTTAACGTGTTCTATTCTATAAATGAATAAATAAATTCTGTTCTCCAACCCTGTTTGTCAATGTTTCTGAAAATTATTGCTCTGATTACTGAAACTTGTCCATGTTTTCACATAGTAGCCCAACTATCATCCTACAAAAATTCTGCAGACAATGTTAGTATGAAATTCCTCTTTGTCATAAAGTCTACCAAATGCCAGACTAATAGTTAAATTAAAACCTCCTAAAATCACTGATTTATATTGGTAGTTGAAGTGTTTTTCCCCCACAGGAAAGATGGTAAGATAATCTAGATATTTCCTAAACCCCATCTCCTTTGAACCAGCCCCCCCTGGACTACAGCCTTGAATAATCACATGGGAGATCTTGGACAATAAAAAAGTGCTTATTCCCAGAAATGTTTGCAGCTGTGACCTAATATTAAAAAATGATAACTAAAGAAAACCATCCCCTCCCACTGACATGCCTGCTACCTCCAATCATCCTGGTTAGCATTAATCAGTATGTAAGCATTCAGTGAAAGTGGATACATTTAGATCACTCAGTATTGCTTACCTCATTGTGGACTACTTTAAAATACTACCACTTTCTGGGCTGGATAATTCATTGACTGTCAATAACACAATACTGTGTGGAGCAAAAGTTATCACATATATCAACAGTCCATTGTTAAATAGGTATACAAATGATATCAATATCAGAAAATAAATTGTCCCAATAAGTTACACTATTCCACAAGTTTTGATAAGCTTATATCGCTGCTATAAATATACACTCCTAAAATGTTTTTCTATTACGATGCAGAATACTGTTGAAGTGCTACTATAAAAGATACAGTTACTTCATACATAATGCACATAATCTCTAAAGAGGTTACATAACCACTATTTAACCACAAAACACGTATCCACTGAATATACATGCTATAAAAAATTAAAAAGAAAAACACAGCAGCTACAAAACACAAAAAAATATTTACTAACTTTAATTGCATTAATTCTTGGTACAACAAACTTTTTCAGCACACCACATTAACAAGCAGAAGCCATTTATAACTTTCACATACATCACATGACTTGATCAACTGACTCAAAAAATTCCTAAAGAAATATAATACATAAAACATAAAAACAAATAGAAATAATCCCTACAATTACAATGAATGGATAAACTGAATATTTTCTAACCTATCTTTTTAAAAACTTTTGATGGTAACAGAATAATTTAAACCAGGGGATTTATCAGTCCATAATTTCAGTTGCCAGATAGCCTCCTTTTACTCAGTTTCATTCATATAATCTCCCCCTGGCACATCCATTGAAACCCTTTCTAAACCAAAAAGCAACATTTTTATGTTGTGGATGTTCAGAAATATGTCTAAATAAAGCATTACTCTAAATATTCTCTTTTTAAATTTTCTTGCTGTCATTCCAATATAGAAATTTACAGACCTCAATATAAACTACATAAATAGATTCACATGACATCCTACAATTAGGTTAAAAGACTTGATTACTAACTGGCAGTAATGTATAATTAATTTCATAAATATATCTACAAGCTTTACAGTTATCACAAGGGAAGGTACATTTCTGTTTTATTGCATACTGAAATTTCAGCATCATCTTTACATAAAATACTTTTAATATTATTGATTTTTTATTAACTAAATATGGTCTATCATAATAACTTTAATAAACTCAACTTTCCCTTTAATTATTTTCCAATTGTTTTGTAAATATCTAATAATATTATAATGATTAATAGTCATGTTTAATTAAAAATTATACCATGACCCCCCCAAAACGTGCACGCTGATTGGCCAGCGTGCACATTGTAAATCGAGTTATACTAATGGAAAAGGTCCAGGTATGCCGGTTTTCCATTAGTATAACTCTACTTTTAAACACTGTCTGTGAGGTTTAAATGGGTATAACATAATATAAAATTTATTAAATTATTTCAAGCAAAATCTCCATACTAATGTACATAATCGTCACAGGTGCTAAAACATTTTAACATATTTTAAATTTTAAAAAAGCAACGGAGAAAGCAAGATCTCCGTTGCTTAATAATCATCACTATGTTAAATGGGTTTAACATAGCGAGACAGTTTTAAAATATATAACGGACATCTCCGTTGCTTATTTTAAAGCTGTCTCGCCATGTTAAACCCATTCAACATAACAAAACAGTAAAAAAGCAACGGAGATCTTGCTTTCTCGTTGCTTTTGCAACTCTGATGTACTGCGCGGTGCGCAGTACATCAGAACTGCCGCGATGCCAGATATCTGCAGAAAGGCAGTAAACAGGCATCATACTATGCCATTATTTAAGAAAAGTAATAGTTTCTTTTCTTAAATAATGTCATAATAGCAATAACCCACTTCTGTGTGGGTAATGCTGTATTTACCCATGGTTGGCTTTGTTTGGTCCCTCCGGCTTCGCCCTCGGGACCAAACCACACCAACCGTGAGTAAATCCAGCATTACCCACACCCAGGCTTGGGTTATTGCTATAATAAACCATCTTTCTGTGTACTGGTTAACTTTATTTTTTTATTTATTGTATTTATTTTACATTTGTTTACTGGGAAAGTCCGACTGGACACAGGTTCATTTTCAGTGGAGGACCGGGGAGAAAAGCTCCACATTACAATACACTACATGAGAGTAAAAGAAGTAAAACATACATACATATGGCATACATACACATCCGGACAACATGCTAGTGATTAACAAACATACATATAGCATATATACACACAACAGAACATCATGCTAGTGATTAACATTTCTTACAGTAGACAACCAGAGGTACATTTTTTTTCTTTTGCAGTTATAAGTTTTGTAAGGTAAATGTACATGGGTTTGGAAGCTTTCAGGGGAAAACCCTTCTAAAAAATCGGAGGGAAGCAAACATTTCTATGATCCATAACTTCCTTAGCCATTTTAAGTAATTTATGATATTATACTCCCTGTTCTTAAAAGGGTTAATAATGTGATGAATTTCGTCTAAAATATTTTTCATCAGTAATCAGTCTAGCTGCTTGAATAAACTTATTTGGCTATTGTATTTGTACAAGGGCAGGATTAGCACTGCTGTAAAACAAATCATTCACAGCTGTATCTTTCCTATGTACTCTACTACAATTTTTGTTATTGTCTAGATATAACCAAACTTCTCCATCAAGAAAGGCTACTTTCTGACTGACATCACCCAAAGTAAATTTTAAACAAGTAGACCATCTATTCAACTTAATTTACTCTCCCTGGGTCTGCTACAGATCATGTTTCTATTTATTTATTTTTTTTATTTAATCCTTAAGTACAAAAACTGACTTATTTTATTAAAGACTCCTGGGATTTTTTTTAGACAATTTTAAGAAGTTTGTGTTTACTGATAAAGAATTGATTATATTTACTATACACATGCAATCATTATTTAATTCCATATCATAATATGAAGATTCAGATTATCTAAGAGTTTTTCTGCCTGAGTAGATTCAATAGCATAATAAGAATATCATACTGCACATCTGCTTATGGATATTGTATTGCATTGTAATTTGTTTACATATTTCATCAAAAATATTATCAAATTAGAGGGGTAGTAATGGGTGATATTTTGGGTTGGTGGGAGAATAAAATACTTTTGAATGCTGTAGGTTATGACAAAATATACATTATGCCATATTTATGGATGGCCTATAATTTTTATTTAATTTCTACTAGGTCAAAACAAGAATGTTTTGAATTTTTGAGCAGTTGAATAGTTAATAAAATAAAGAAATAGGTAGTATTTGTTATTTTGAACTGGTGTGAATATTGATTGTACTGGTAAATGGAAACAGTTATGAAAGCTGAAAAGTAATAAGCAGAGGTTTAGCTAGGTACAGAGAAGGCAACAGTTTCCCCAGGCCCAAAATATTAAGGGGGCAATCAGCAGATACCAGTTGTTTTCTGGTTTATTAGAAGCATTCAGACATGCAGCCTGAACTAATCCACTTTAATGGCCTGTGCATGAGGTAAACTATAGCAGCTTAAAATTAAAGAAGTTTTTTGTTTTTGCATTTAATGCTCTGTGTCTGGCATTGTTTGGCATTTTTTTATTTGCATTTGTTTTCCATGAAACCATTTCAGACTCAGCCTGGGAGTGGTGGCTGATTAAGTAACATACTCAGAGTCAGACAGTTTGGCCATGGGTGGTGAGGGAATCAAACCTTATACCACTTGACCGAACCATTTTGTATTCAGTAAGCAGCTCTACACATCTTGCAGACCCACTCAAACATGGTAAACATTGAGGCTTGCTAATTACAGCACAAACAGCTGAATTTTATGCTAATTAACCAATTCAAAATGTAGCAGCTATTCAACAAGCTATAAAGCAATCATGTAGACTCAGTATAGGTTTACCCAGTGGATTCCAAAAGCTATTTGAATACAGCCATGAAAGGTGGTCTACACGGAAACAATGTTATGTGATGCAGTTGCTCTTATATGTATGTATATGCATTAGGCACAACTTTATTTATTTATTTTATTTATATTACATTTGTTAACTGGGATGGTCCGACTGGACGAGGTCCATTTTCAGCGAGAGAAAAGTTCCACTTAATTCAAAATAACAAATAACAACAATAATGATATTATACATAGTGTAAATAAAAACATTAGTTATACTAGTAGTATCTAGTGAGAAAAGAAAACAGTACAGACAATTCAAATCAGCAATATTTACATATGTACATTCTGTTTGTAGTAAGAAACAGCAGAGATTACAACAAGTTCATGTCTGTCAAGGGGTACCATTTGTAAGACCCATGGTTACTGGGGCATGTACTATGAGAGAAAAAGAGAAAGTGTGGAGACAACAGTTTTAGGACTATGTGACACATGGACAGAGCCAAGAACTTATAAGATGGGCCTTAAGGGAATTTTTGAATTCTGTGGTATTTGATGCAGAAGTCACAGGTGTAGGGTGTTTATTCCAAGTTTTTGCTATAATGTGTGAAAATAGAGCTTTGCCTGCTGTGTTATTAGCTGAGGTAATAGAGAGGAGTGATTTGCTGGCAGAGCGGAGTGGACAATTTGGTCTGTAGTTAGTCAGTAATTGCCTTACAGCAGGAGTTTTGTCAGGTTGTTTTAGGTTGTTGTATGATATGACAATTGGTGATAGACTAGTAGCGGTGGGAGCTCAAGCCACTGAAGTTGCCTAATAGGTATGCAGTGATGGGTTCTGAACGGGAAATTATTAACAAACTTGGCAGTATTGTTATAACAGGACTCAAGTTTGTCTAGGTCAGATTTCCTAACATAAGTGAGAGTTGGGGCTGCATACATTAGTGTTATTTATTAGTTATTAATTAGTATTATCTATATTGTTATTGCTGCCCATAGACTCTGCCCAAGAAGGAAAAGGGTATTTAGACCGCTGTCAACTTACCATGGTCTGCATGATGTGGAAATTGTAGGGCACTAGAGGAACTCTGCAACCTCTGTCATCCACAACTGAGATCTAGGGCAAACTGAGGTGAACCAATACCTATAAAGACTAGGGTATCTGTAGCACTTAGAATATAAGCTACAGGAACCTTTCAGATGCCAATAGGGCATATGGTGTGGATATCACAGGCATCAGCATTCACAATGCTAAATGAATTCCCGAAAGCTATGCTACAACATTCCATTGATTACATTCAAGTTTCCCCATACACCCACGTGAATACCTGGATGACTACACTACACAATTGCAAGAGAAAAAATTCTTGAAACCCAACTTTTGATGTAGAAACACACAAATAGTACTTGCTTCTCCCACCTCCAAAACAATAGGAAAATGACAGTTTGTATAATCCAAGGAATAACACATAATTCACTTGTTATAAATGCTTTCCACACAATTTTCACAAACAGTGCACAACAGGATGCTCAACCTTAAAGTACTCAAATAGCTGTTCTGAAACCATACCAGTTATTAATAAATCAAATGTTAGGAAATGTAATCTTTCAATGACACCTTTCAGCATTTGTGCAGATAATATAGCATATGTATTAGTGTCACCCAAATGATTCAACATACAATCCATGTATTTATCTTTATCAATAACAACAATTCCACCCCCTTTATCTGCTGGTCATATTTCAATACTGGTAATTTGTTTAAGTTCAGATAAGGCTTATGTCTCTACTACTGACAGATTAATAAAGTTCTTACTGTGTCTGACTGCTAATTTTTTCCTTAGCTGCTTATCACATATGTCATTGAAAAAGTACAGTGCCTAACATTTGATTAATAACTGGTATGGTTTCATGACAGCTATTTGAGTACTTTAAGGTTGAACATCCTGTTGTGCCCATAGTTTATGGTCTTCCTAAAGTACATAAGAATATTTTAAATCCCCCAGTGCGACTGATTATTTCGAGCAGAGACTGGGTCACCGAGCCTCTTTCAATTTTTGTCGAAAAGAACCTACACATTGTTTTAAATGAATGTCATACTATATTGAAAGACACTCAAAGTTTCCTGAATGAGTTGAAAGACTATATGGAAGATATTAAAGGCCCTTGTTTGTTTGTTACCTTAGATATAGAGTCTCTCTTCACTGTTATCCCCAATGAATGGGGCATAGAGTATGTGAGGGAACTACTATGCAGGAACAATATTACTACTAACAAAGTGAACCTTATATGCACATTGCTTGAAATTATTCTCGAACACAATGTGTTTATTTTTATGAATGATTATTATATACAGAAAATTGGCATGGCTATGGGCACAGCTTGTGCCAATAGCTATGCCAATTTATCTTTGGTTAAATGGGAGATTAATTATGTGCTTTCCAACAATGTTTACTGCAATTGTATTAAATGGTACAAGCGTTTTGTGGATGACGTTTTTTGCTATGGCAAGGCACAGAGCAACAACTGAATGATTTTTTTCTTTATTTGAATCAACTTAATGATTTTTTAAGATTTACATATAGATACTCAGCTGTAGAGATAGACTTTTTATATGTCAAGGTAACTAAAGATGACGTCTGTACTGTGTCCACTGTCATGTATAGGAAAAATGTGAGGAAGAATAATGTCCTTCATCATAGCAGCATGCACCCAAAACATACTAAGTTAAATGTTCTTAAGGGAAAGATCTTTCGTGTCATGCGACTGTATAATGATGATAGTAAGTTGAATGATGCCCTACTTACTCTCAACAAGAATTCATGGAGAGAGGCTATAATTATAATATGACTGATTCTCAGATTGCTGAAGCCTGGTGTGAAAGGAGCGGGAGATGGAAACCTTGTTTTTCGAATGTTCTCCCTAGTAGTGTAGCCTCAGATATATCTGCTACAATCAGTCCTAGGACCCCAGGAAGGAATGATACCGCAGATATGATAAGGATGCCCTTGACCTATGTGGGTGACATCCACATAGTTTGCGATGTCATTAGGAACAATTGGGATATTATCTCTACAGTACAGGAACTAAAAGGAGTAATAGATGATCAACCCAATTTTGCATTTAGGAACAATAGGTCACTTAAAATACAGCTTTGCTGCAGGTCCAGTTCTATGCCTTTGCAGAATTTACCAGAGAGAACTGGCACATACATCTGCAGGAGATGTTTTGTATGTACCCATGTACATTTAGGTGGACAATTTATGCATCTGTCACTAGGATTTAATATAGAAAGTGCTTTCTATGCTGACTGCCGAACAAAACATGTAATCAATTTTTGTTACTGTATTACGGGTCCTGCATTTTATGTAGGCAAGACCAATAGGGCATTTAAAGACAGGATATTGGAACATCTAAGAGATATTAAGAATGGCAAAGAAACTGGGCAGCACAGTGGTGTAGCGGTTAATGCTGTCGCCTCACAGCAAGAGGTTCTCCGGTTCAATTCTCGGCTGGGGTGCCCTCTGTGTGGAGTTTGCATGTTCTTCCTGCATTCGCATGGGTTTCCTCTGGGTACTCCGGTTTCCTCCCACATTCCAAAGACATGCTTCTGGAGCATTTCTCCCTGGGCCTCCGCTGAAAACAGGATCTGTGGAACCTAGTCGGACTTTCCCGGTCAACAAATGTTAAATAAATAAATAAAAATAAAACTAGTGCCCTAGCTATACATGTAGCCAAAGAAGGACCAAGGCATATTTTTAAGTTTTTGGTGTTAGAAATCATGCATAGTACTATGAGAGGAGGTTATTTGGTGAATAGAACTGAATCCAATGAACAGAAATGGATCATACAGTTTCAGGCAGATAAACCCCCTGGCCTCAGTAGTAAAGTTTCTTTAAAGCCATTTCTCAAGGCTAGAGCTCTTAAGCATTGACTCTTAACTTTATTAATGTATGTTTTTATTTTTATTATTGTTATGATGAACAGTGATTTTATTAAACATACATATTTTAGCAATGTGACATTTTTAGTAATATTTACTAATTTTATATTTTATAAGCTTAGCAACAATCTGTTGTTGATATGCTACAGATTTTAGTATTATTCTTATTTGTATCAGCACTATTTTTAATGTGTCAATATTATACACTATGAGCAAGTTTTCCACTGAAATCCAGCATTATAGATGTTAATTATATATTTAAGTTATCAGCTTAGTTGATTGGTTCATTTGAATGTATAAAAAGAAGTATTTCAATGTCATTTCTCATTCTAGTCGGATGAAGCGGATGATATCCTTGAAAGCACTTACTTGTTTTACCTTGGAATAAACTATTTTGTGACATTCATTCAGCCGTGTTGAACCAGTGTGGTTTACCTAATTTTGCTCCATTTATCACATTATTTGGTTCCCTAGTCAGTTTCAGAGGCTTTCTGTTCTTTGCTACTTATAGTACAAGTGAGCCAGGATTTTTATCCAGTACATAGGAATAAATATCTATAGCATGTGCATCGAGCAAACACAGGATATTAGAGAGATATATTAAGTGTAACTGTGGGTATCAGTACAATTATGGTTGTACAATTACACAATTACAAAGTCAGGGTAATGTTTGTCCACTCACCTTTTTAAAATATAAAACAGTGTAAACATAATTATAAATAACATTAAGTATGTATAGCACTAGAGCTTATATGAATTAACGTGTGACTGAGGAGAAGCACTTTACTATCTCAAAATACTTAAATCGCGAATTTCAGTATCTCGAGATGAAAGTGAGTGAAACTGCACTTTATCCAATCTGAAGTCTCAAATTTGTGGTTGTGGTGGTGCAATAAGTGGGATTTGCTGTGTTTGTAAGGTGTGGTGTGCTGTGGATATGGTTTGCCTGCCGTTGTGCGGATATATATGGATATTCAGGTAAGTGCTATTTTTTTAAGGGTTTTGGGTAGGGATTTGAGTGCATGTGAGTGTGTTGGGAAGTTTTAGGTGTAGATTAGAGTAGGTAGGTTAGAGTGTTAGTTTGTAAGTGTTGAGAGTGGTGGTGTTTGTATGTATGTGGTGTCTGTTTTTGCAAGGCGGGTGCAGGGGGGCTTGCCCCCCTGCTTATATGTAGGGTAGGTGTGTGTATTTGTGTTGTGTTTGTGTGTGTTTTGTTGGATTCTTGTAGTGTGGGGAGGAAGATGTATGTATGTTTGTTTGTGTGGTGGAGAGTGTATTTAAAAGTTGCGATTTTGAATTTCATGCTTTTTGGGTTTCAATATTATGAATGTTCAGCTTTATAGTCTCGAGATATTGAAATCCGAGATTTCAGTATTTCAAGATTATAAAGTGAATCCGACTGAGGGTATACTGACAATTATGTTTCTGTAATTATAATTGTCTTTTCTGGCCTTGGATGGATTTCAGACTTCAGTGATACTCATACACACGTGAATGTAAAAACCAGACCTTGTCAGGTCACACACATACATGGTTAACCCCTCACTCAGTCATGTGTATTTATACATATAATTAATGAGCATGTTTAACAAGCACTTCTTCTGTGGCAAGGATGAAAAATCACCCATATGGAAAAATATGTTTTGTCTATGTTGCATAGGTCTGAATCCCACATTGTACAGATTAATTCAATCAGAGTGTAAAGACACACAAAAAGAAAAGTTGTTGGGGCATATAATGTATACCCCAATACATGTCTGCAAAGTCAAATCAACTAACATGTACAACATTATCCAAACCAAAAAACAATGCCAATTGTCACAATGTCCTTCTTAGTTCATAAACTACTTTCATCTCTGTTTGACACTGTTGCTTTATGTGTAACATTGCACAAACCTGGTTGGCATGTTTTGTAGGTTTGTGCATAGCAGTAAACACAATAATATGAACTGGCAGGAAAACACTCAACTGTTGCTGCTTGCCCTAAGCAGACATGTCTGGAGGCAGAAGGGAAGGTGTCTAATTTAGTGCTCAAAGGTGGGGTGTGGAGGAGTCCAGAACTTTTACTGGACTCCTTGTAAAGCACCACAGCTGAAGGCTGCTGCAGGGGGAATTATACCAGGTCTCAGTACAAATCTGAGGCTTGAAATAGTCTGGCCAAGGCTGTTTCCAGTGTGTCTGGTATTCCCTGCACTGGACAGCAGTGCAGGCACAACTTTAATGACCTGAAAATGTGCAAGCAAGATACATCAACCAGTGGCTGGATAAGTTTAGGACTGCTGACAACTCACAGTTGTGTAAGTATACAGATAAAGAGAATTTAAATTAGTTAGAAAGCTGCATATAGGCAAGACTGGTATGCATAATGCTCTTCTCTTGTTCTTTCCTTTTCAATATACAGCCATCCAGGAGATAACAGCAAACAGAGAAGCACATATTGAGTGTTTAGAAAGACCGAGGGAAGCAAGGGGTACATATGCAGCACAACATAACTATTATTTTAAACACAACAAAATACCATGGCTGAAATGAATAAACCATCGGCAAAGTTAACAAAACGTAGAACAAGAAAACCAATGGAGTAAAACACTGCCCAGGAGCTCATAAAATGCACTTTATTCAATGGTAAGTGTTACAGCAAAAAGAAATACTTTGGCAATTAAAGCTCGGCGCAGATAGTTTTCAGGGATAAATATTACTATTACCATCAAATATTTTGTTTGTGACTGTATTTATGTTTTAAGTTGTTTATTAAAGTATACGATTTTAATGAGCATTTTAATGAATGTTAATTAATTAGTTATACTGATTGGCTTAGAGTTTGTATACATTAATAGTGGTATTGTCATTCATTGTTCTGATGAAGCCCACCTGGGATGAAAGTGGAGATCAAAGTGTTGTCTGTTTATTTCTTCTCCTGAGTGTTCAGTGGTTTTATTTATTTGGTCATTGTCTACTACTATTGGTTTGTGCTCTTTTTTTTTCTTTTCCCCACTATAGTGCGATCTCGGAATTGGTATATTTAGTTAAAGAGGATGGGGGGGCCAAACCCCCCACTTGGGTGGGTTTGATGTGCTTTGGTTCATTTATTTTGCTGTGGTGGCCAAGTAGTTATTTTCCTGGAGTCAAATTGTGGAGATCTGGGTGTTCATTAAGTTTTTGGTGAAGTCGTCTTGTGCTTTTGACTTTCGGGTAAGTGAAAATTCAAAAATATGAAGTAGACCCATGTATATATATATATATATATATATATATATATATATATATATATATATATATATCAAGAGATTTAATTCTTGTTTGAAATGTGACATAAAACATCACTGTTTTGCAAATGAATACAGAAAATGAATTCTACATAAATGTGCTTGTATTGCAGAGATGTACTTTTAGCTAAACAAATAGATTCTGTTCACTGTTAGTCTGAAGTTTGGCACTGTGCTGAAAAAAACAAAAATCTGACTGTCATTTTACAAGAATTTTCTCCTGTATTTATGAGTTTTGTGGAGCAGTTGTAATATTTTTAAGTTGTCCTTCATACTTAATGTGATTAAATGGTGGTACAATAAGCCACTATCCATATTATGCGTGTTGAGCAGATGTTTGAAAACTGCTTGCTTTTTCACTTTGAAGGCAAAGTTACCATTATATTCTGAGAGTGTGTTCTGTTGCAAAAATTGATAAAACAGTTTGCCAGGGTTTTCTGCTGGGTAAGCAGTGACTTTCACTTCCAACAGAAGTCATAACAGCTATCAATTCTAAATCATAGCTTTTTGCTTTGGCCTGAATGCCTCATATTGACTCTTGGATGTAAGAAAAATCAATAAGTGTTATAAAAGGAGTGATGCAGTTTTTTACAAAAATAATCAACAGATATTTGTTTCATTCTTATATGTTATTTTTAGAAGATGTTTGCTCTTTCCACCCCAGTAACAGACACATTACAAAACCTTTTTGTAATGATGAGAATGTATTCAAGAGCCTCTGCTCATATTGGATATACTTGGATTTCTATCTTTAAACTGGTTCCTCTGATCAACAAAATGATCATTGCCAATTCAAAAAATAGACTACATGTCATTATATAAATTTCACAATTTATATTATTTAATAGAAAAAATAATTTTCCTATACAAAAAAAAAAAGAAAGAAATCAGATATCTTGTATTCCTGCCTTAATGTTAAGGTACTTAGGCTTTCAAATTGCCTTGAATGTAGCAGAGACTGCCTGCTACATTATATGTCAGAATAATTTACACTGGAAAACCATGTAATGAGAGTGCTGAGAATGTCACAGTTAATCTCATTGGAAATAGAGACTGCATCTGATCTAAATGAGTCCTGAATGCCAATTATAATGCAGAAAATAAAAACATATATCTTCAATCCTGCTATTTCATACCAATGTTAGTACTATCAGTAGAAATGGCCATTTCTTTTTTCAGGAACATGACTTTGAGTAATTGTAATTTATATGTTTAAGACAGTTGCACTTCTGAAGGAATGAAGCATGTGGATTCATAATTTGAAACAAACACCAGGAGTTCAATGATGTTTTTTCTCTTTTCTCTTTCTGATTTTCTGCTTAATCCATCTCATGGTTGCAGGGGATCACTCAATGTGAAATATGCTGAGGAATGATTCTTGGAGAGGATGTCAGTCTATCACAAAAGGCAAATATGCAAACTCATGGAATATATATCTGGGGGCCAATCTGAAGTGTCGTCATTCAACTACAGCATGTTTTTGTGATAAAGGCGCAGGAGCCTGAAAGAACCATTGATTAAATGCAAATACAACCATAAGAAACATTATGCATAGGTACTCCAATCTACCACCAATCCACTGATTTATGGTAATTATATCTGTGTAGGAGGGGGCAAACCTAAGTTTATAGGTGTTTTCTAGGCTAATGACCACTGGGGCTTTCACAAACCGAGCCATGCATCCCAAATATATATCATAAGTTTTTGTGTCTTAGCGGTTATTTAATAAGTGTACATAAGATGGGTCATGATTTACAGGCTGCCTGTGGCCATTAGAAACCTTGGTGCTAGACTTGGGGGTGTATTTTCATCTACTCATCTACTGGTCCAGGTTTCTCTTCTGTTGGATTAGGGGAAGAACTCTTCTTCACATGGATGGGAAGCCTTTTCCAGAGAAGTGGAATTCTCTGAGTAGTTCTGATGCTACTGATTTTGTGGATATGCATAAGGTCCATCAGAGTGGGATACAAAGATGCCTTATATGTCAGGCATAGGTCACCTCTCAACAGTCTGTAGGAAACAAGAGTATAGGGACAGAGCTTTCAGATGATTTGCATAGGCCATGTTGTCAGCACGCTGAATTCTTTTTGTGAGGAACCTCAATGCATGCTCAAGTTGTTGCATGTGCCTGGTCAGGTACTAGACAAAGGGGTATTATACTCAATGATGGGTCTAGCGAGGGCTGAGTACAGTGAATTGATAGCTTCATTGGACCGAGATGTCATGCCTTTACTTATAAGTTGAGCAAAACAGAATGATTTCCTTACTAGTTTTGACACATCACATGTAGCTCAAAAGCCAGGCTACTATCTACATACATCCTAAAATCCCTGACTACTGGGTCTACTCTTTGGGATGTGTTATCAATGAGATAATTTCCTAGGGTGGCTGACTTTCCAAACAGGATTATTAGGCATTTTTGGCATTAAGTTTTAAGCCAGGGCTTTGAAATCAGTCATTTGCCTATGTTAGTCCTTTTTGTAAGATATTAGTACCTTGAGGGGATTCTGTGATTGCTCCACATTTACAGTTATCTGCAAACTTGGTTAGCCAGAGGCCATTGCATTGGCACTAACTTTGGAAAAGTAAATGACAAAAGGAGCAGGCCTAGCTCTAAGCTGACAGACCCTGCTAGTGACTGGACTCTTTCATACGTTCATAGGTTGGTACTAGGCTATCAGCCCTAGGGCCTATACAAGCCTAGCCATAACAATTCGCTTGCTATTTCTTCCCACAATATTTACTTCCCTGGACCTCTGTCTAGCAGGGCGACTGACGTGATCCCCGGGGTGAATTTCCTTTCTCCCATCCAATCATCAAGGTTCCTTTTGAAGAGAGCGAAAGAGGCACTCTGCTTGACATGTATGGGCAGTCTATTCCAGAGTCTGGGGAGTCTCTCAGTCAGGAACCTATCCCTCCAGCATCTTTTGTTCATTGTGATGACAAGGTTTAGATCCCTGGAGCATGTAGCTCTGAGGGACTGGGATTTATTTAAGTGTAGCATGTCCAACAGCTCTGGGTTTGACATGGCCTTGTACGTTAAACAGTGATCGCCTTTGAGTAGACGATATGTGGCAGAGTATAGCTGGCGTTTTTTTAGATGCTCAGCATAGGGCATCTGCTTTAGGCCTGTGATTCTTTTAGTTAGGTATTTCTGTGGCCTTTCCAGTTGTTGCAGATGTTTTGAGAGGTACATACCAAAGAGGGCATTGTATTCTATAATGGGTCTAATGAGGGATGAGTACAGTGGGACAATGACCTCCTTTTTTTCTGGATGAAAAGCCCTTAGTGATGAGGTGTGCCACATAGAAGGATTTCCTGACTGTTGCGGCGATGTGGTTATTGAAGGTGAGACCACTGTCCACCTGTGTTCCTAAGTTTCTAATCACACGTTTGGTGTTTAGTGTACTGCCACCTATGTGGTAATTCATGGGTACATGTTTTTTCCCAAAGGAAATAACTATATATTTCTTGGCACTGAGCTTGAGCCCATGTCTCTGGCACCAAGCATCTGTTTTTGTAAGGCCCTTTTGTGGAATATCCACATCATTTGGGGATTCAATAATGGCTCCCAGGTTGCAGTCATCTGTGAACTTTGTTAGCCAGAGTCCCTTAGCGTTGGCCTGTACTTCAGAGAAGTAGATGCCAAACAAGAGCGGTCCCAGGATTGAACCCTGAGGACCTCCACTTGTCACTTGTCTGGAGCTGGATTTGGAGTCTCTACTTTTTACTTTCTAGAGGTGGTATTCCCTATCTTAACTTCCTGGATCCTATCTGAGACAACTATCTAGCCATAGGTTCATGGGTTCATAAAAGTTTACTAGGAGACCAGCCCTTGAGCCCTTACAAGCCTAGCCATGTTTCTCCCAAGTTGCCTCAATTGTTCTTTGTTAGATGGACATAATTTGAAGAGTGAGTCTATGATAAACACTGACTACCCCTGTCCATGAGGGACATGGGTGCCAAGCCCAGGGTGAATTTAGGGTCTCCCATCCATTTGTCAAGCTTGAAGCTGAATAGGGTCAGTGAGGAGCTCTGAGTCATGTGAGCTGAACATTTATTGCAGAATAGAGGCAATCTCTGGGAGATATATTTTGTCTCTCCAGCATGTTCTGTGAATGCCATAGGCTAAGTTATGATCTCTGCATTGAATCTTGTGCCATTTGACTTGTGGATGTGCATCATATCCATCAAGGCAGGGCCAGAGACTGCCTGGTGAGGTAAATGCAGAAGGGAGCATTGTACTCTATTAGTGGTCTGATGAGGGTGGAGTACAGTGGAGTTATAATATCCTTAGACCTGGATGCGATGCCCTTACTTATGAGCTGTACAATGTAAAAGGATTTCCTTACCACTGTGGAAACTTGGTGGCCGAATTTCAGATTGCTATCTACCTGTGTTCCAAGATCTCACACCACAGTGTTTGAACTTGGGGAGGGTGCTGTAAATATTGCAGTTAGCAGGAAATTCCACTTTGCCAAAGGGGATAATAATGCAATTTTTTGCATTTAGTTTTATACTATGGTTTTGGCAGCAGTCATTTATCTGTGTTAGCCACTCCTGTAATATGTTAACATTGTTGGGGGACTAAGTAATTTCACCCAATTTGCAATCATCAGTGAACTTGGTAAGTCAAAGGATGTCTACTTTAGCCCAGACCTCTGATAAGTAGATTCCAAACAGTAAAGGGCACAGGTCAGATCCTTGTGGTACGCCACTGGTGATGGGTTTACTGGTAGAGGTGAAGTCACCAATTTTGAGAGTATGTGTTCTTTCATTGAGACAATTGGCTGCCCATCTAGTGATGAAAGGTTAATCAGTAGCTATAAGAGTTTCACAATGATACCTGAGTGGGAGATTGTGTCAAAAGCCTTGGTTAGGTCAAGATAGGCAGTATACACTGTCATACCTTCATACAGGGCTTTAGTGACTTTCTCGAAGAAGTCTACTAGGTTTGCTAAACATGATATACCCTTAATGAGGCCAAACTCAGTTTGGTCTAGAGTTTGAAAGTCACCTAATTTCTTGTTGATAAGTTCCATGATGATTCTTTCATTGACCTAGCAAATGAGGTAGGTTAGACGTATGGGTCTATAGTTCCCATGGTTGGTTGATGTCCCCCCTTTGTGCAAGAGGATTACTGTTGCTATTCTCCACTCTGCTGCAACAAAGCCAGTTCTCAGGCTATGGTTAAATAGAATGTCAAATGAGTTCCTTAGGTCCTGTTTTAGATTGCATAATAAGCAACCTGGGATGTTATCAAGTCCCATTGAGACAGCATTTTTGGCCTTAGAGTTCAGATATGACCTGATCTCTAGAGATACCAGGAAGGGGTCTGGTGTCAGGTATGCTTTGTTGTATGGTTGGTGGGGACAGGAGGGTGAAGTTTTCTTCAAATCTGTCAGCTGGCAGGTTGGTAATTTCCTCCAGTATAGTATGAGTGGTACCATCTACTACAGTTCGGTACATAGCTGGGCATTCCCTTTTAGATTTTGGATCTTTTCTTTTTCTTTCAGCTGCTCCCATTAGGGGTCGCCACAGCAGATCAACTGTTTCCATTTCTTCCTGTCCTCTGCATCTTGCTCTGTCACACCAACCACCTGCATGTCCTCTCTCACCACATCCATAAACCTTATATTAGGCCTCCCTCTTTTCCTGTTACCTGGCAGCTTCATCCTTAGCATCTTTTTCCCAATATACTCTGCATCCCTCCTCAGCACATGTCCAAACCAACATAATCTTGCCTCTCTGGCTTTGTCTCCAAACCTTCCAACCTGGGCTGACCCTCTAATATACTTATTCCTAATCCTGTCCACCCTCATCACACCCAGTGCAAATCTTAACATCTTCAACTCTGCCACGTCAAGCTCTGACTCCTGCCTTTTTGTCAATGCCACTGTCTCCAACCATTATAACATAGCTGGTCTCACTACCCTCTTGTAGACCTTCCCTTTCACTTTTACTGGTACTCGTCTGTCACAAATCACTCCTGACATTCTTCTCCACCCACTCCATCCTGCCTGCACTATCTTCTTCACCTCTCTTCCACACTCACCATTACTCTGAACTGTTGATCCCAAGTACTTAAACTCATTCACCTTCACCACCTCTACTCCCTGCATCCTCACCATTCCTCTATCCTCCCTCTCATTCACACACATATATTCTGTCTTAGTCCTGCTGACCTTCATTCCTCTTCTCTCTAGAGCATATCTCCACCTCTCCAGGGTCTCCTCGACCTGTTCCCTACTCTCACTACAGATCACAATGTCATCTGCAAACATCATAGTCCACGGGGACTCCTGTCTGATCGCGTCTGTCAACCTGTCCATCACCATTGCAAATAAGAAAGGGCTCAGAGCTGATCCTTGATGTAATCCCTCCTCCACCTTAAACACATCTGTCACTCCCACTGCAGACCTCACTGCTGTCACACTACCCTCGTACATATCCTGTACCACTCTTACATACTTCTCTGACACTCCCAACTTCCTCATACAATACCACAACTCCTCTCCAGGCACCCTGTCATATGCTTTCTCTAAATCCACAAAGACACAATGCAACTCCTTCTGACCTACTCTGTACTTCTGCATCAGCACTCTCAGAGCAAACCACATCTGTAGTGCTCTGTCCTGGCATGACACCACACTGCTGATCACTAATCATCACCTCCCTTCTTAACCTAGCTTCCACTGCTCTTTCCCATAACTTCATGCTGTGTCTGATCAGTTTAATCCCTTTAAGATTTTGGATATAGTTAAAAAATGTGTTATGATTATCCTTAGTTATGAATGCTATTTTAGCTTTGTAATTAGCTTTAGAGGACTTTACGAGATTTCTGATTTGCTTGTCAAGCCGTGGAGGGGATTCTTCACTTGCTGAGTCAGTTTCCTCTTGTTCTTAGACATCAGTTTCTTCATTTTTTATATAACCTGTTTATAATCGAGGTCCACCAGGATGGCTTGTTTTTTTTTTTTTTTTTTTGGGGGGGGAAGACCTGATTTTAATCTGGTCAGGTACAGCTGAGTCTATGCAGGTGATTAAGTGTTTATACAGGGGATTTGTGTACACCTCTGCATAGGAGTCATTGCTGTCTATGACTGTGGGGGATACCATTGCTTAGTAGGCTGTAGTTTGCTTTGGAAATTTTTTTTTTAGTTTTTTTCCTGCTGTAGTGGTGATAGGTTCAATAATTACTTTGAACAAGGCTGATTTAAGCCCCTTGTGGGGGTGCAGAGACTCTGTTCCAGAGTATCTTATTGACAAAATCTGGGAACCTCTAGTCGAGCATGCTCATGATCATGTATGTCACCCAGTCAATGGAAGATTAGGTGAAATCTCCCATGACTAAGGTGTTGGGCTGTATGGCGAGTTACTCCAGTAAGTCCAGGTAGGTGGTGTATTTTTCTTGGTTCATGGTGGAGGACCTATAGCTAGCAATGATGTGATAGGGTATTTTCCCTATAGTTAATTGGATATGGCATAGTTTGAGAGAGTCGTACTCTTTGACCAGTCTCGAGGTGTACTTGGCTTTAATGAAGATGGATACACCTCCACCTTATGTTCTTTCATACTCATTTTAAGGTCGGAACATGTTGAAGACATTGTAGCCTTGCACAGCTGGAGAGTTCTCCACAGCCTTGAACCATGTCTCAATGACTGCACAGATGTCAGCATCTTCCAAGGTGAGGTGTGCTTCCAGGGGGTGCAGTTTCATGTTTAGACTTGTTTTTCCTCCTAGCATTAAGCAGCAGAACCTTGAGTTTGTTTCAAGTGGATTTTGTTACAGCAGAAATGTTGTTGTTCTGACATTGCCTAAAAAAGGCACTATGGGGGAAGCAAATGCCTTTGCCAGTATCCAAAAGCCTAGAAGAAACAGATGCAGACCATCTCTGGCAAACCAGCATGGCCTAATGACCATGCCTTCCAGGCTGAAAGATACAGGATCCCCTTGCACTGACACCACAAGCTAAGCTAACTGCTGAAGTCAATCATTTTTGTTTATATTGTGGCATCATCCTGGGTGTAGGCAGAATGCTGATTAGGGCTAAGGTCATACCTGCCTGGGACACATAATCTGAGTTTGGTCATGTCTCTCTTCATATTGCCCAGAGAGGTTGTAGTTTTTTACAATTATTGTTGAAGAACTGATAATATTACTGTTTCACACTTAATGTCCCTGCTGTGATAAATTTTGCAATCTGAGTAGTGCAAGATCAAAAAGGGATTTTTTACTGTTTGATGTAGTTTTGCTAATGGAATATAGACAATTTTAGAACAGTAAATAGTATATTACCAGTGTCACAAATATCTCAGCTAATTTATTTGAATATCATTGGCTTAAATTGTTTTGGTGTTCACTGTGCCACACTCTTATTGTACTGAATTACTTGACAACATATCAACAGATAAGTGCATTTTGTTTTTCCCTCACTCTTAATTGGTACCTATATCTCCTTTGCCTCCTAGGAATACTTTCCAAACTTTTAACACCCAAATCAGCCCACTCCTTTGAAAAGCTTGCAACGTTCCTAAACTATTAGGAATTACCATAGATAACAACCTTAACTTTGATACACATATACAACACACCTTGAAAAATCGAACAAAAAAAATCAGCCTACATATCAAACCTTTAGATTTGCTACAGGCAACCCATTCAAATCAATCAATTAACCATTGCCCATCAAATTCTCCATCAACCTGACAAAACACCTATACTATCTACCCTTATCCATGACAAATCAAACAACAAAGCTGGTGATTCCCTCTTTTCCAACACTGTTGGAAAACATTGGAATCTGCTCCCCTCTGAACTTACCTTCACTCACTCGAATCTCTTCCTAATCCTGCCTAACACTCTATGCCTTCAGACAATACCCTTTCATCCTTTATCTTACACAAAAATATATATTTTTATATTAATCTTTTATATTGTTAACTGGATAACCTTGCTTGTAAATGTTTTTCTCTTTTTTTTTTTTTTTGTTTGTATGTCAAATTGTTTTTGTTTTTTTTTTTTTTTCTTGTAATATAGTAAAATTAAATCTTTTAACTCTTAACTCCTCCCCCTCTACTGAAAATGGACATGTATCCAGCTAGACTAGCCCGGTCAACAAAAATAGACTAGCCGACAAATGTAAAATAAATAAATGTGACTATTTACTGAAAAGTAAAACAGTAGTCAAACTTTATACATTAACAAGAAAAGGAGGCAAGGTTAATATTTTGCTCTTGAAATTGTGTATTTTTGGGAAATTTATTCTGTAGTGTACCGCTCAGGGTCCACAGCACTGGCAATATTAAATTAGGCTCCCCCAGTAATCCAGCAAGTAGAACAACAACCAAATTAAATGCAAATTAGTCAGGAAAATTGGAACTTACAATTAGCCAATCATTCTGTATGCTGGTTTGTCCTGACCAGTGCAAACAGATTACCTCTGCAGTCTCACGGTCTGGTTGAGCCCTGCTCAGTTTGCCTCTCTTCGCTCGGCTCACTCCTCTCCCCTACCCTGCCCACATTTCCCACCCGCCCCCACTATACCTATATTTATTCTAACCCCTTGTCAACTGCCAACACTCTGGACCAATCAGCTACCTCACATCAGTATCCTCATCCATGCCCCTATCTTACTCCCTACATTAAACACATATAGCATAGCAACTGACCACAACCTCTTACCTGCCTCCATACCTAAACCATTTTACTGCTAATATCCAAGCACAAATCTCACAAATATGCAAATCACACTATCTCTTCTCTTTCTTAGTCTCACAAGCCTAGCCTACATCACAGCCATACACAGTAAAGCACCAATAGATAAATATTCATTCCATACCACACACATATTCTCACTTACCAAAACACACATAAACTTCACTATCAGTCCAACTATATTTAATGACAGCACTATACTGCACATACACAAGACCTACACACAAACCTCTTACACTAGAAAAACATTGAAATCCAACATAGATATGACCCACATAATTAACATACTACTTATCACAAAGAAGCTCCTTACCTCAGGAGATATTCACCCAAACCTCAATACCCTACTATCAACCAAACAAGCATCTGACCTACTGATACTTAACATCAGTACCAGGAGTGTGTCAAATAAGTTTCCAGACCTACATGCATTTAAATCCCACTACTCCCTAGATATATTGAGCATTACAGAGACATGGCTAAAACCCAATACCCAAAATGAAGAAATCCTCCTTCCAGGTTATAATATCCTAAGACTGGATAGAGAAGGTAGAAAGGGATGTGGGATTGCAATTCTCTTTAAAAACGTTCTCAATATCTAGCCAATACAAATCCAACTACCTAAATTTCATAATGCTGAAACCTTAGGCTCAGTCATAAACCTAAGCAACTGCAACAAAAAAAAATCAACATCCTTGCCTGCTATATCCCTCCAGGAAATAACACTTGCATAATTGAGGAAATCTTATAATGGGCTACAGATAATCTTCCTAAAGAAATTATTCTACTAGGGGACCTAAATGTGGACTGGTAAGCCTGTAACTCTAACAACCCCATTAACCACATTAATCTGTTTGGCTTTTCCATACTTATACAAGAACCCACTAGAGTAGACAAAAAATCCCCAAAACAATCCATTCTACACTGGACACTAGTCAATTGCCCAAAACAAAATTATCAGACAGGGTGTCCACCAGACAGTCTAAGTAATCACCTCCCCACATTCCTCCTGCTCAAACGATCTAACATACACAAGCCTATAGTATAAAAACAAATCATAAATGACCATAACCTACACCCATAGGACCTCAACAACATTCTTAAATAATGTACTGGGAACCACTAAAAAACCTAGGGTTAGACTAGGAGGTCGAATACTTCAACAGTACCTTCACCAATATTCTTAATATAGTTGCACCCATCAGGAAAATCAGGACTAAAGCTAACTATGCACCATGGCTAAGCAGGGAAACAAGGACCCTACTGAAGGCCAGAGATAAGGCATGGCAAATCTGGAATGGGTATAAAACTTCCCTTATCAAACAAAACTACCAACAACTTAGAAACCAGGCCAAGAAGTTAACCAAACTTGATAAACAGAAATACTTCCTCAGTGTCCAAAGAAAACACTCAAAACATCCACAAAAGTTTTGGCAAGCTATCAACCCCCTATTGAATCCAGGCAAAACTACCATGCCAGCTCCTAAGTCCACCAATAACAATATAGCCTCTCAGTTTAATCATCATTTAAAAGAATCTATCCTAACATTATCAACCCAGTTATCCAAAAACATCCATGCACGTATCTCAGCCAAATGTCCAGATTACATACCCTCCTTTACTCTCTCCAGTTCCCACCGCCACAACCAAAAAAACTCCTCCAAAAACTCAAACTTATCACCCTTGCAGACTATAGTCTTTCTGCTAGTTTCCTAAAATTAAGCATCTGAATCCTTATCTTACCCTGTCTCTATCATTGACAACTGCTCCATACAGGGACCCTATATCCCCCAACTATGGAAAATTTCATATATTATTCCACTATACAAAGGAGACCATTTTTATGACTTCTCAAATTATCTTCCTTTTGCCATTCTATCCCCCTTACCTAAGATACTTGAGAAATCTGTACACTCCCAAGTCATGCGATACCTGAACAAACACAGTCTCCTCACCACCACACAGCATGGAATTCGGCCACACCACAGCACAACAACTGCTCTCCTCTCCTTTAGTAATCTGGTTAACCAACATAGAAATAAAAATTATTTTCTATCTGCCATATTCTTAGATCTATCAAAAGCATTTATATGGTCTCACACCCCATACTACTTGATACTCCAGTCTCACTATCCTTTGCCCCTTCTACTATTGCGTGGTTTAAGAACCATCTATCTGACAGGCAGCAATCTGTCCAATGGCAAGGTGTACTATCCCCATTACTTCCAGCTACCATAGGTGCACCACAAGGCTCAATTTTGGGCCGACTTATTTTTTCCATCTTCACTAATAATCTGCATACCTCTGCCCAACATGCCACACTACTACAGTATGCAGACAATTCAACTATAATCTGCTCAGCCCCAACTCTCACTACTCTACAACAACTCACTCAAGAATACTTTGGCTGTGTGGAATGGCAGATTACTAATATCCAACATATCCTAAACCCTAACAAGACTAAACTGCTTCTTTTTACCCCCAACAAATCAATATCTACCCCTCTGCCCTTTTCTCTCTCTCTTCCAATAATGGTACTATCATTTCTCCTTTCACAAATACAAAACTCCTTGGTGTAGAGATTGACAACAATCTCCTCTTTGACGTCCATATTTGTCAGATCATCAAAAAGGTACATAAAAAATGGGAATGCTATATAGACACAAGAATTTCCTCACAGATCAGGCACGGGTCACCCTAGCCAAAACTCACCTATTGTCCACATTTATGTATGCAGGTCCAATTCTTACCCAGATCAGAAAACTTGAACTTAATAAGCTTGAATCATGTTATAATAAAAATGCCAAATTTGCTATCAACTCCACCTTCAGAATCCATTACTGTCAACTTCTAGGGGATCTTCAATGGCTAGAACTTCCCCAACTACTCAGTTACCACCAGCTAATCATTGCCTATAATATTCTGAAACATCCTGATAGGACCCCATCACTAAATCAACTGCTCAGTCACTCACTATATAGCTAATCAACCTCTCCGCTCCACTGATAGATTTCTCCTCTGTATCTCTAGGGATAACAACTCTGCAGGGAAAGCACTTTTCTCCCACACCATAGCTAGAACATGGAATAACCTCCCCCCTTCCTTGACTTCTGCCTCTACTACCACACAGTTCAAAAACTCACTCAAAGCCCATCTCATGAACACATAGTTATGTCCATGCAGTACATAAATCTCACAGCTCTCTTTATTAGACACCTTCCTTCCTAAATCACTTACTATAATCATTCTACAGTATTAGTACTATGAAAGTATATCTCGAGTGTTTGATTTTTTCCTGTTAAACATATTGTCAACAATTTCACGTGTTGTTATTATGTATTGCCTGTATTGTATTATTTGACTAAGACTGTCTCGTATTTTTTGATTCTTTACTGATCTGTTTGTGGAGCTTGTCTCCACAGGCCTCCACTGTAAATGGACCTGGTCCAGTCAGATTATCCCAGTAAACAAATGTAAAATAAATAAATACATAAATAAATAAATAGGTCATTCACCCCAACATGGACTGTGATAGAGTCATAATGGTACTTGTTGTTGAGTGACTTGAAATAAATAAATAGGTCATTCACCCCAACATGGAATATGATAGAGTCATAATAGTACTTGTTGTTGAGTGACTTGAGAGCATGTGTGATTTGATGGATCCTGGCACCTGGCAGGCAGTTGACTATGACCTTCTCCTTGTCCAGTCTGGTAAGGGAGATGTATGTGTCTCACTATGGGGTCTCCTATGACAAAGACATTAGGTTTTGAGGTGTTTTGCCTTAGGATATTATTTGCTGAAACACTGGTATTTGTGTTATTATGTACAGTTGTTTCAATTTGCATATCAGTGTGTGCAAGTGGTTTACCCTTGGGAAGTCTCTGATCTTTTAGTAGGCTTCTGATGAGTACCTCTGCATATGTGGGTTTATGTGTCATGACCTCATTTTGTGTAAGAAGTGAAATGTGTGTGCTGACAAACTGTTTGATGTCTAGTTTGTTGTTACATAAGATAATTGATTCCAACATCATAGTGTATTACATTTTTTACATAAGATATTTGTTTTTTTTAGGAGTTAAGTGGTTGTCAGTATACATGAGGCAATTGACTACATTGCCACAGGACGCCCATGTCAATCAGGCTGGCTGGTGAAATGATGGGAAACTGTTCATCCATTATGGCAAGTTTTTACTGTATGTACTATTAGGGAAGGGCGTGGGCAAGTTTGACCAGTTTTTGTGCTAAGAGTAACAGGGGTGCTTTATCTATAGAAGGCTATAGATGATAAGTGTGGCAACACTGTTCATTGTACCCTTAGTGCAATAGGGAAGCTTGGAAGGGTTCCACTGACAGATGTCTAGGGAAAAAACTGAGTTTCAAGGCTTTTGTGTCTATACAGGGCATTGCTAATCCCCATTGCATGATGCACTGCAACAGACAAATGCAAGACTTAAATACAGGTGAAATCAAAAAACTTTTAAGCTGATTTACCAATAAGAAGGCACACAATAAATCTTCCTTCAGCAATCCTGAGCTCAGACAAGCCTGGATCCACACTCTTCTGCCAAAAGCATGCAGGGGACCCCACCTTAATGTAAGATGGCTGGTTTATTGCTCGTATATCAATAACAGGCTAGATTCAGCAGATCTGATATAGTCTATGCTATTCAGGTATCAGAACACTGCAAATCAATTGCAGGGAAGCGCTATATATATATATATATATATATATATATATATATATATATATATATATATATATAGATAGCCGTTTCATGTGTTTTCCACTCATATAGACCAGGTACACACCAACTGCCGCCAGATGAACTATCCCAGTCCTGTCATTGCAAAAACACAGTAAAAGAGTGTCTAGAGCGAAATGCTATCACAAGCAAACTTAAAGATATAGATAGAGAAGTGTACTTTAAACAGTTTATAAAAGTGTGATTATTCAGTAAAAGTATTTTGCTTTGAAAAAATGAGACAAATGCCACTCAATTGTATAGAATTTATAAAGGCACTAAAAACAAGATAAGCTGATTAATAAGCCCTCCAGCCAATAAAAGTGCATTCAGAAATATCAAGTATTTCACCAACCTAAACAGACCAGGCTATCTCCCAGTGCACTAGAATGAAAATCCACTGACCTCTTTTGATGTAAAAACAATTGTTTTCTAGACTATAAAAATATACTACTTTATCCAACAGCTAGCTAGATAATGAAGTCAGATCAAGTAGAATAGACAATGGGAGGCAAAATACACTTTCAATATAAGCACATAAATGTATCTTAAGGGTTTATGCCTAATTCTGTGAGTTTGTTTACAATTCTTGAGTGGGGTATTGTATCCAATGCCTAAGCCAGGTCACAATAGGCAGTATGCACCATTCTGCCTTCATCCATTGCCTTGCTGATGTTTTCAAAAAAGTTCATCAAGCTGAGAAGGTATGATCTGCCTTTGATGAAGACAGTGTGGGTTGGGGTCCAGTGTCTGAAGATTACCTATGTCATTATTAATAATTTCCATGATAATTCTTTCATGGCTTTGCATATGAGACTAGTCAGACTTATGAGTACATAGTACCCATTGTGCATAGATTGACAATCTTTGTGCAGAGATATGACCATTGCAGACTTCCATACATATTGCAAAAAGCCTTTCTGGAGGCTATAGTTAAATAGTGACTAAGGTGCTCCTGACAGATCATGTTTTAGGTTATTTAGGTGGCATTATGAGATATTATTGGGGCCCATCAATGCTGTGTTCTTAGCCTTAGAGAGCACATCTAGGACTTGCTCCATAATGATAGTTGAGGGTGTTATGTTTGATGGCATTTGCTGGGAGTAAAACTGGAGCTTAATGTGGTGACTAGCAGATTTGCTATATCTTCTGGCACCATGTAGGTTGTTCCAATTACAATCAGTTTTGCACAATGTTGTGCACTGCCTTTGAGGTTTTGGACATAGTTAAAGAAAGCCTTGTGGTTGGCCTTGTCATGAGAGGCTATATGTGCCTCAAAATTAGCTTGGTAGAAAACCTTACCCTTTATAATTACCTCCCTCCCCCCTCCTCATACATATACTCAATTGACCCAAGTACTTCTAGATAATGAAATCTGCTATTGCCACCAATAGTATAGCAAAAATAAAAATTACATTATTTCTGTTACCACTGATAACTAGTTTATATCTAATTACCAAATATGAAGACCAGCCATACTCAGGATACCACTACCCTAGACAGCAAACGAGTACCTCCGGATCTCCACTCACTATTAAACTTACGACCCAACAGCCTTGCTGTAATAATTCTAAAACTATCTATCACCACCGAAACAAAGTAAACCAAAACCACCCCAAATCCAAACATACCCAGAAATTATTACAGAAACTATTAAGACTATTAGAATATCTTAGTAAAAACATCACCAAAGATGGAGATATCCACCCCAATCCTGCATCAATAAACAACTCTGACTGTCCAGCATCTTCCACTATGTCATCCAATTCACTACAAATTTACCACTTAAATATCAGAAGTATTAACAATAAGGTACATAATTTGCATGCTCTCCTAGACACTCACCTTCCAGATATAAAATGTTTAACAGAAACCTGGCTGAAACCAGGGATCAAAGATAATGAGATCATCCCACCTGGGTACAACATACATAGGATTGACCGAATAAAAAGGTGGCATTGCTGTACTCTATAAAAGCAACCTTAATATTACTTTTAACTCCACCCAACCACCCCAAATCTCTAATGCTGAAATACTTGCCTTAAAACTGCAACTGAATAAAGAAAAAAGTATAAATTTAATAGTTATGTACATCCCCCCTGGGAATAACACTAACACATTGGAGAACATACTAAACTGGCTAACTAATAACTACCCACAAGAAACTATAATCATGAGTGATGTTAACATTGACTGGAACCTATGTTCTTCAGAAAATAACCCCACACATATAAATCTTCATGGGTTCTCACAGATTATAACCACCTCCACTAGAATTGGAAACTCCAACCAAAAGTATTCTTGATTGGATCCTTATAAACAGTCAGCATGTACACGTCTGGGACCCTACCAAATGACATTAGTGATCACCTTATCACATATATAAGGAAAAATAAATCAGGTTGCTCTATAGTCCGAATGTATAGGTCAGTTAGAAACAAGAAACAGTTTGACCTCTCAAAATTTCAGAATGATCTGAAATCCTGTAGCTGGGCAATGCTCAAGTATCTCCCCCTAGAGGAGGCAGTAGATAATTTTAACACCACTTTCCTAACCAAAGACTCATCAAAACTAAAACTAAGATTGCACCTTGGCTTACAATAGACTCTAAACCATACCTCCCAACCGTCCCGAATTACTCGGGGCACCCTTCATTTCCTATTTCTTTCTGGTTTCTACATTTTTAAATATCAGCCAGTCGGAATTGAGCTCAAGGAGCTCGCATCATTTCCGGCTGGCTGGCCGTTTATCATCATTTCCGGCTGGCGGGATTAAAGCAGCATTGCAGCATGGCGGGATTAAAGCAGCATTTGAAAAAGACAGCAAGTCTTGCAGCATGGGGAACAGGAGTCCACCAGGTCTGGGACTAATGGCAGCAGCAACACGGGATGGACTAATGGCAGCAGCAACACGGGATGGACTAATGGCAGCAGCAGTATGGGACGGACTAATGGCAGCAGCATGGGATGGGCAGATGCCAGTTTGTACATTCATAGGCAAGTGCATAAAATGATAGTTATATTTATGTTATGGTTGTACGTTAACATTTACTTCACAGATGCAAGGTTGAGAGTATTACTAGCTAATACTTTAACATCTAAATATCCGGAAGAGTCAAAACGTTTAATATGCTTAAACAGGGCTGTGAGAAGTACTGTCCTTTGGTGTATAGCAAAGCTTCATTTAGGATATCCTTAGAAAGTGACAGTAAACTATTGTTGCTAATGTGAGGAAGAGCTAAGGTTAACTATATTACAGAAAGTAAGAAGAGCTCTAATAACAAGTATGGTTAACTGTATTGTGTGAGATGGGATAAGAAGGTTAACATGTTATTCATTTTGGAGAGACTCATGTGTTGTTCATTTTGGGTAGCAATTGCATTTGAGAGTGACTGAGATGATTGGAATGCAGCAAATGGGAGTAAAGATCTGATTGTAGAAGGTAAGAGATTCAAGATTTCTGAGGCAGGTTTGGCAAAGACACATTCCAAAATGGCAAGGTAAAAGGGGGTCTAACTGTAAAGGATGTGAGGGACAGGAAAAGGTTAAAGAATGAGTTTAAGAGCTATGTTGAAAAGTGAGAAATGAATTCACTAAATGATGGCTATTAAGTTTCAGTCTAACTATTTTTCAGGCAGCTGCTGATGTGGGATAGTGGTATCTTGTTCTGAATGTAGTGCATAGAGTCCTGGGTTCAAAACCTGCCACTGCCAGTGAAATGCATGATGGTAGCACAACATTTTATTCTAGCAACTTTACAAAATTATACAAGCAATGTTTAAAATGTGTCCCTTGTTTTTGACCTTGTGTGTCTCCCCCCCCCCAAAAATAAAGTGAAATTGAAAATAAGTGCAAAATGCTGTGGAAGATGCATATGGTTTACACTACTGTCATTCTGTTTATAGTGTGGGTGTGGAAGCAGACTTTTATGATGGAAAAGTTCTGAATTGGGCAGTTTTGTCATTATTGGTTCATGTGTTTTGTTTCATTGCCTACAGTACAGATTACTGGTAAAATGTTCAAACAATAAATTTAAAATGCGCTCTAACATGTGTGTTGTATTATACAAGGAATATAATTTAATAAAGTCGGGAAGGTGTACAAAGAAAAGAACACATGTATGTTTCTTGTTTTGTGTGCAAGGGGCCAATGATTTGAAAACAGCCCAAAGGTAATCTTTATAGATGCATTTTCTTTGGATGTGGTGTGGGTTTCGATGCTGTTTCAATGAATGTGAGTTTCAAGGGCAAAGTTTAATGTCAAGCCTATTTTCATTGTGAGACAGTGTTGCTTTGTTTACCAGATGATGTGTTTTAGTGTTTCTGCATTGTTGTGCTGTAAAATGTAAAAAATAAAATTCAAATCATTGTAGAAGTAAAGCAGTATGCATACATTAGTGTTTATGGTAAATGGGGCAAAATAGCCAGGTATCAGGACACTGGAATCGCTGCAGGGGGACTCTGGTCTGGTGTCATGTTTTGGTTGTCTGTTCAATTTGTGTTCAAAAGTTGGTATCCCACAATCCCATTGGAGTGGGTGGAGTTACACAATTATGTATGCAAATTAGATGTTAATCAGCGTACAGATTTGTACCTATTTTTCATGGGCCTTGTCCAGATTTTTGATGTTTCCAGGTTGAGAGGTATGCTCTAAACTCAAAATTAAACTTAGAAACAAGACCTGGGAAATTTATTAAATTCCAGCAGCAAAGAAATGCAACAAAAAAAGCCATATTAACTGACAAAAAGAACTATTACTGCCAGCTACAGGATAAACACCAAAATAACCCTCAAAAATTCTGGGCAGGTTTAAACAACCTTCTCCACCCAGGCAAATCTTCCACTCCGACCCCAGAAGTAGTACTGGATAAAAACCCTGAAGAAATAGCCAATACCTTCAATACATTATTATTATCCAAACCTTAGCCAACCAACTATCCACTGTCAACTTGTCGGTAGTCGAGTACCCCAGAACCTGCACATACTTTCAACCTAAAACCTGTCCCCACATCCTTAATAAGATCCCTACTACTAAAACTTAAACCAACTACCCTCTGCAGACCTCCTCCCAGCGGAATACTTACAAAAGCTGCAGATGTCATAGCCTGCCCGTTTCTATCCTTATCAATCGGACCATTACAGAATCTATAATTCCCTCGATATGGAAAATATCCCTCCACAGAACTATCTAACTACAGGCCTATAGCTATAATGTCCCCTCTGGCCAAAATTATGGAAAAATGTATGCATAAACAACTCCTTCAATATCTTATCCAAAATAAACTACTAACCAGTACTCAACATGGCTTTAGACCCAACCACAGCACAACAACCTCCTCTCCTTTACAGACACAATAAATCATAACCGTAATGATAAAAACGTGTCATCTGCCCTCTTTCTGGATCTATCAAAGGCATTTGACATGGTCAACCACCAACTACTTCTTGACACCTTAAAAAATTTACACCTGGATAACCTAACATTAGATTGGTTCCATGCCTACCTCTCTGGCAGGAAACAAGCAGTACTCTGGCAGAATAAACTGTCCAATCTGCTACCAAACACCATTGGGGTTCCTCAAGGGTCCATATTAGGACCACTTCTTTTCTCAGTCTTTATTAATGACCTTCATAAAGCCATCCCTGAGGCCACATGTATTCAATATGCAGTTGATTCGACACTAGTATGTTCCGATATATCTTTAGACAAACTACTAACCAAAACCCAAAGCTGCTTTACAAGAGTGGAAAACTGGCTATCAGGTCGTCAGTTAATCCTAAATCCAAAAAAAAAACTAAATTATTACTCTTCCATCCAACCCACAAACTTCCCCTCATAGACTTTTCCATACAATCAAATAATGGGACCATTATCTCCCCAGACCTTCACACTAAACTTCTAGGAGTCACCATTGATAATAAACTCAGATTTGATATACATATCAATCTAGCCATTAAAACCGTGAATAAAAATAGGATCACTATATAGAATTTTGCTCTCTACCCTTCTTTATGCCTCTACAATTTTCACCAACCTGAACAAAACCGACTTAAATAAACTCTCCTGTTCTTACAATCATATTGCAAGATTTGCAACAGGAATACCATATAGAACCCATCATTGTATCAACCTAAAAAACCTAGGGTGGATAGAACTCCCAAACCTTTTACAGCAGACCCAACTTATTGAGGCATTTAAAATACTCAAACACCCTGATAAATCTCCTGCACTTAAGAACTTAGTCTTACCATATACCAATCTAATCAGTCTTCGCTCCTCTAACAGGCCACTCTTGAAAATGGTTAAATCATTCAACTCAGGTGGTGATGCTCTATTTTCAAACGTCATTGGAAAAGTATGGAACTCCCTTCCTCTTAGTATTATTACCACTACCTGTCTACCCCACTTCAAAAAGAGCTACTCCACCACTTATGCCAATGCTCATTTCCTGATTAACTCATACCTAGGATCCTAAGGTTCTTCTCTACTGTCTCTAACCTAAATCCTCTTTTACTCTTCCTGTATCAAAAAATCTCATGATAGACCATTATTCTGTGTTTACCAGTTCTTTTACAGGACTAGTTTTTTTCTTTCCATTACCTTATGACTGACGTTTTTAATATATGTGTTAAAGTATGCTGTTTATATTACCTATATTAGTAATTTTCCTCCCTTGTTTGTAGAACACTATGAAATGCATTTGTAACTAACCACAAACTGGTATGTATGTATGTAACTCATATTTGGTTTTTTTTTCTGATGTTGGAGCTTTTCTCCCTGGGCCTCCGCTGAAAATGGACATGTATCCAGTCGGATTTTCCCGGTAAACAAATGTAAAATAAAATAAAATAAATAAATAAATAATTTACCCTCTTAATCATTTGTTTAGATTGACAAGAGGGCGCTTATACTGATGGGAATTGCACTTCTTAATTTCAGCTATTTCTTTTCTCTTTTTGTTGTACATCCTGTTTATGTTTAGATTCTACAAGAGTGGTTTGTTTTTTGAGCTTGTTCTAAGCATATTTCTGGTTGGCACAGCTGTCTCTACTAGCATGATTATATATAGTTTCTGTGAACAATTCTGCACAGGCAGTTGGACGGCTTGGAATTTTGGTGGGTTATTGCTTAATAATAGGATGTTTGGCTTATAAAAGTTGCTAACTGTTACATGGTTTGATGGGTTCACAGAATTCATTTTTATTTCATAAGCAAGCTTTATCGTCTGACTGTACCAGAGAGAACACTATACTTTTGGGGGGTGCAGCATTCTCCCATGTTAGTGAGTGCCAGATCATGTATTTCTGTACACCTAATGCACATATGGACTAGTATAAGCTCAGTTCAAACAGTTGTTGGTATTTTAGTCATTACCTCTAGAAGATATAGCTCTGGTGGCAACTATAACTGTAATACCTTTTGTGTTGTTTACACTGCTGAGCACTCCAGATGTGACATGCACTAAATTAGAAGTAGAGTATATTAGAGCACTCACATATATCATGACTGTTTCACTACAAAAGATAAATTAGTAAATAATGATTTACCTAATAGCCAGTGCCATAGAGGGATAAAGCCCTTACTATATTCCACTCTACATAAGTTTGATTTGTGGCTTCAGCACTTGATGGTGCAGGTAGTGAAGACTGGTGTACCCATTCTGGGGAGGGAGGTTGACCACTTTGCTAACAAAGCATCTCCAGATGTTTGAAACATGTCAGGATATTGGAAGTTAGTGCAGGGTGGGAGTAAGTGTATCCGCACAAGCCACTGACAGTAACCATTGTTGGCTTGTGGAAGAGCATACAAACACAGACAAAAGAACAAATGGTCATAGGTCATCCTTGCAGTGATCCGGTCATTGTCAGGTGAGGGGTTAAGCCATTCATAATAAAAATGCCTTCATAGCACAAGCAACTGTAATGTATCACAGTTTGACTGTCTCCTTGGATACCTCCTACACCAGTATGTCTAGGGATTCCTCACAGCTGTGGAATGAATGGGTATCAAGAAAGGAGAACTGTGATGGTCAGCAGAAAGAGAGGGGGTTGTGGGGGTTGGCATACTGGTTATGGGGTTTATCACAAAGGCACAAATTACAGAGTTTAATTATCTTCCTTGAGATAAATTGGCTAGGCTTGAAATAATCCTCAAGGACTTTTCTTTAAACCTAAAAGAGTGAGAAGTGCACAATCAATGAATTACTCAATCAATCAATCAATCAATCAATCAATCAATCAATCAATCAATCAAACAATCAATCAATAAATATTGTTTTGGCTAAGCATGCAACTAACTGTATGCTCTAAAAGTATATTTTAAGCAATGGAAAACCAAACATGCTCACTTGAAAAATGGAAAAAAATATTGGAATGTTGTAAATACTTTTCACAAAGCACTGCACTGGCAAAGAAGTGCAGGATTAAATGATGCCCTTAACTTTTAACCTAATTTAAAAAGTAGAGCTTTAAAATTAGTCTGTCAAAGACACATAAGCTCATAAATGCATATCTGTGGGCAACGCAGACTATCACAATTTAACAGGTGCCCTCTGCAAACACTCATGTGGTCAAAGGAAGAACATACAGAGGCATCAAACGCAAGAAGCAAACTGGAGAACAAGTGCTGTAAAACAGTATTGCTAACCACTGCACCACTCTGCTACCTTATATTTGTTTTAATATTCGTAATGCTTTTTTGTTGACTAGAACTATATGCAGGCAAAAAAAGTAATGAGTACTGACTAGAAGTCTTAAAACAATGCAGTAACTTACTTTTTTCTAAGTATAGGACATATGGGAACATGCAAATTCAAACTTTTAACAGTTATTAGTCACTTTATTCATAGCTGACACAAACATTTGCAAAGCAATTAACCGTACTAGAATGTCTTACACTTTCATTAAGACATTAAATTTCTGTACTCTAAAGGATTTAATGCTATGATTACATAAAGAAATCATACCTTCTTAATGTTCCCTTTTTCATCTGCAAATTGCATTAAGTCTTAAGGTTGATGTTAAAGTATTCAGTTAACACAGACATATTACAAATGAGTATACTTCACACTAATGAATTATAAAGATATCTTCCAAGTAGAAAAATAAATCACATATAGTTTACTGCCAAATAAATATTTCTGTGTAAGATATCACATATTGCAATTCATAACACAGAAGTAATTTCTCTTGGGGGTGGGGAGCAAAACACGTCATGCTTTCTGTAAAGGTAGTTGTGGATAGTTTTTGAAGGTTAACAATAATCCCCATTATCATTAGTTTCAGAACTGGGATGAAGATATAATAGCAAGAAAAAACTTACATGAAGATGAGGACAACAAATACATTCTGTACAGAGAGCATCAGGGTTAGGACTGGATTATATCAGTAGACCTTATAAGAAAGAACAAGCATTTTATTTCCTGGTGAAGTAAAGACAGTAAAATATTAATTACTGTAAAATTTCTGCATCCACATCGAAAATGCAATCCTTCATAATGCTTGTGAAATATTAGGTACTGAGTCAAGCTGTAGCGGTATCATATGATGGGTCTTGAAAGTATGACTGTTTATCCTGTTTTGTGGCATAGTATTATGGCTATGGCTATGCTCCAGCTGAGGGAAATTTATTTAGCAATGAGAAATCAGCCAGAAGAGCCAGGTAAGAGTATGCGTGGAGCGGGGTGAAGACAATTGATTATTCATTGCTAGGTGTTGAAATTTAAGGAATGGAAAAGAGTGCTGAGCTGGGACTGGCAATGAAAAAAACAAAGATACTGCTCTTATATAAGATACAGCTCTTTATTACATGTGCACAAATAAAACAGAATAGTTAAACAAAAAAGGATACACACTGTATATAATACAGCTTTTATATTTCATTAATACTCAAAAGTCCTCGAAGGAATCTCAAAACTGTATATGGGCAAGTCGTTAGAGGTAATGAGTTTATACTAAAATCTTAAAGTAGCTGAGATTGATTATTATAAATGCTGACACGATTTTCAGCAAAATAAGGAAATGTTTTGATAACTGAGAAGTATATAAAGGTATTAAGTACAGGAATAAGAATGAGGCAGGGTAAACACGACCTGTTAGTCAGCTGAAGATGTCAGACAAAATAGTTATTTAACTCTTATACTTGCATTTCAACAGGCGAGAACTTTAAGATTTTGAAACCAAGAAAAAACACAGCAGCAGGAAAAAGTCAGCCCACCTCCAGAAAATTCATTATATTCATTTATTCACAGGTAATTCTAAAATAAAAATGAAATTGCGCACCTGCATCCCCCATAAAACAGGGACTTCATCAGACTAAAGTATTCCCCCATTCTGGCTCATTTATATGCAATAATAATGACATCACAATTTTGTAAAAAGTTTTAAAGGCACCATCCTAAAAACACATTATAAAACATATACTAATAATACTACTGGATGTAAAAAACATATTCTTAAAAATAATGCCCTAAAACAAAAAATGTGTTTATTATTGCTTAAAATATCTATTAACATTCTTTTACAAAACATTTACATAATAGATTTTCTGATGAGAATAGGTTTGAGAGAGATAACTTCATTAAGACCTGGTTCTTGCCCAGCTTGTAATCTTATTTGCCATTTTACCTCTCTCTCCTCGATAAAACTTCTGTAGTCACCCCCTTTAGGGTTTGGTATGACTTGCCCTACGTAATATGCAAGACAGGATTTTCACATAGTAAGATAAATCACCCCAGTGGACGGACAATTACCTTTAACAAATTTCACTTCAGATTTTACCATATTCTCCAAAACCACTACCTTTTTATCAAATATATGTTTACATTGTGAGCACATCCCATACTTGGATGTGCCACATTTTTCTGAATTCCTACTATACAGAGTTTGTGTAAATCCTGTCCTACATATTATGTAGGAAAAACTGAGAGACGGTTAAGGAACAGGATTTACAAACACGTGTATCAGATATCCACAAAAAACATGAACAATGTACTTTATAAAATTCCACCACTTGTATTAGTTTCTCCAGTTTAACTTTTGGTATATTAGAGCGAGTCATACCAAACCTTGGGGGGGGGGGTGACTACCATGAACGTTACATAAACAAAACACTACACCACACAAACACAAATGCACCAACCTGCTGACACTACACAAAACCAAACCAACACACACAAACACAACAAAACTAACACAAACACAAACAAACTTTCTGCACCCCCCACAACCCCCCCTACTTATATATACTAACTCCAAGGTTGCACTAAACACACAAACACATAAAACTCAGCACTACATACACTCACACACACTAAAATCCCTACCCAATACCCTTACAAAAACTCCACTTACCTCAAACCCCAGCTAAATCCACAAACCTGCACCTCATGTCACATACGCGGACACATTACGGCAAATGTGACATTTCCACATTCGCTATTATGCAGTTTTGTGTAACTGCACTTTCGACTTTATAGTCTCGAAATACTGAAATTCGACATTTCAGTATTTCGAGATTATAAAGTGAAACCATATACTGTATATAGGTAGATATAGATATATAGGGTCTATATTATAATATCGAATGGAACGAATGTTGTACTGCTGAAATATCGAAAGTGTCATTCAAATAACTTGTTTTTTGTGGAGGGCTGTGCCCCCACACCCCCAGATCATTATATATACCAACTCTGAGACCGCACTGCAGTGAGGAAAGGGCAAACTTCCCAATCTTCACTGCACCCCAATCCCACAAACCAGAACTCGATGAACAGCACTTTCAATATTTCAGCCGTTCGACATTCATTTTGTTCGATATTATAATATAGACCCGATATATACGCATACATATAAACACACACACACAAATAAATATATATATATATATATATATATATATATATATATATATATGTTTATATATATATTCATGTTTAAAACATTCTGTGAATGTGTTGGCATGAATGAGTACAAATTTTACATCCCTTTCTTCAACCTTTAATTGCACATAACATTTTCTTACAAATAATTGACAGTCCAGGTTAAAATGTTCTCAGGGAGTTAAATAAGACAATGTCTAAATTCAAATGAAAATGTTGGCATTATCTAACACATATTTAAGAGCTGATAAGCCATCTTCATGTAGAATAATCACACAGAATGAGTTCACATGTAATGTACAAGGAAGTCATGGTTGCTTAACCTCTATTTCAGAAGCAAGCTGTAAAAGGTCAGTAGAGTCTTTAGTTATAAAAGGTCTGTAGTGCCTTTAAGATGGGGTCCAATAAACAAAAGCAGCTATTTCAGACAATGCAAGATAGCGATTCTGTAAGAGACTCAGTCCCTCATACAATTAGTCTACCCAGGCGATTAGTTAAATTTGCTTGTATTTTAGTACAATATAAAATACCAGACACAACTCATTAAATAAAGCAGAGTAATAACTTGAGATTTCTCTCAATATTTCAGAAACTCTTCAATTTATTTTTTGAAATTAGAGGTGGGATTCAAATGCATTCTGCAGTAGAATTCAAAATTATTTAATTGTTTCCTTACTTCAATACTTGGTGAGCATAACTTAATCAAATCCTAAGCATTTCATCAATTTCAAGCAGCTGATAAAGTCAAACTGTTAAAACGTATGTCATGCTGTTGAAAATGTGATTTATCCATACTTTAATGATGCCAGATTGGGACAGAAGCACTCATGCTAATGATGAATACAATGCCATTAATAAAACTGGCTATTAAATAGAGAAAAATAAGCAGTTGTTACATGTTTAGGTGCATGTGCAAACAGCATGTTCACAGAATTTCACACCCTGATGCTTTACTGGCTGTTATGTTAAGTCAGGTTAGGATTGTAAGTCATCAAAAACCAGCAAAAAGCTATGTAAGACAAAGGCACACCAAAGAGAATTAGGTAGATTGTGCAACAACATGGCTTTAATATGGAAGAAACTTTGAATACGCCCATATTACCATTGACAAAAGAAGGCAGTAGACTAAATAAATATAATTTAATATTTTCCAGTGCACATTTTCCCAGTCTACAATACAAGTTATGGGACTAACTGTGCATGCCTTTTGCAACTACAACTTTTGTTGGTTTAAACAGTGTTATTTTATATTTATACCTGTCTATTAGCAAGATTTGAACTGTTTAAAATGTAGAAATGAGTCTAGTTTCTACTTAATTATTTTCTACCTCATGTTTGGTTAACAAAGACTATATCATATTTCTAGACAATATTTTATTATCAATGGATAGGCAGAGTACATAATGCAAATCTAACTCTCAAATTCCTTAAGATTTTATAAATAATAACAATTCACCCTAATTACGTTATTTTAGTTTTGGATGTCATATAGTTTTATACAGCTGTCTCATATGGCAGTAGATAAGATATGTGCCTAAATGTTGACTGTTCAAGACATCAACATTCAGAATGGCAAACCCAGAAGCTTTAAATGGCAGAAACTCAAACTGACTTAATACTAGAGTATGGTGCACACCTTATGTGGAAGACTTTGCCCCACCCCACCCCCTGATAATTATATGTGCTAACTCCGAGATAGCGCTTTAGTTGACAAATGGGAAAAATCTAGCTGTACTACAATCTCACACTATCACATACTTCCACTTAGTGATCATCTATTTTTGGTTTCATGGCAGTTCAACTTTCTGCACTTTTGAGCTTGTAGGTTCATTGATTCACAACATTCAACATTTTGACAGAGACCCCAGTAGCAAGCATTCCAGCTATCCTGTAGCATTAATAAATGTTTGATTTTTATGGCACGTATTTTACCCAACACTGACTTTACATATATATATATATATATGTAAAGATTGTGGTACAGCAATGGGGACTACAACTAGACTGCAGAACCCTTTGAGTCATACCATACATGTACATTAATTTCTTATCTAGAATAGTATATTTTACTCCTGATGATGTGTTTGCTACTAACATTAGGCTGCATAGACATTTTGACAATTTTGTTTTGTATGAATGAGCTTAATATATCATATGTTATCATTTATACAATGCATGAATTCAGTAAGCAGTGGTGTTTATTTTATTCTGTTTTTGTTTGCTTTTAATACATATTAAATGAAGATTCGTGACTGTACAAAGGCACAGTTGGGACCTACATTGCTTTTGTTCCTAATTCAGCATATGATGTAATATGACCACTGTGCTCTTTGGAACCGATTGAGTTTCCTAATATTACTGTTCTCATTATTACTGCACATTAAATAGCTTGAGATCTTCCTTTGGTCTCAAAGTATCAAATTCATTTTATCGTAAATGCTCATAGGAAAAAAATGAAGAGAATAGCAAAAATATTAATAACAATATTAAAATATTTAAGAAATATTTAATGTTTTACATGCAAGACTGCCAAGAAATACATATAAAGACCAAACTCTTGTACCTTCTCCTCCCATTAGGGTATATAGCTCGGGTCTGGAAAAACATTATAAACAGTGATACATCGGATCAATTTTCCATTTAATTCTAAATAATATTCCTGCTTCTTTTTATTTGCAATATTTGTCACAAAATATTATTCTGCTTAAGTCAGAAATAAAAACTCTAGTCGCCTAATTCCATTTGTTGAGTGTTAATTTCTTTGAGGTCAGGCATGTTAAGTGTATGATTTTTTGACAGTGTTTGTGTGAGAAAAAAATTGCCATTAAAATGCCATTCCCGCTACACATTTCAGAGAAAACTCTGGCTAATTCTGCTTGTCAAGTGTTAATTTCGCATCTCTAACATGTTATCAAAAGTTTACTTAATTGAATCAATAAAGGTCGAACTTTATTGATTAATTAAGTAAAACATTGAATAATATAAAAAAAAACTAAACAAATTAAAACAAAAAAAAAAACTAACTGGCATAGGCAGGGTGAAAGCCCCCCTGCACCCCCACATACCCCCACTTAAATAAACCAACCCTGAGACCACACTACATTGAGGTTAACGGAAATCTCCCCTTACGGAGATTTCCATTTACTTGCACAATGTTCTTCACTTTCGATATTGTCATGCTGACAATATCAGACTCGATATTATCAGCTTACGACAACGTGAAGTAGACCCTTAATTTCTTTTTGGTCAAACATGTTATATGCATAATTTTTTCATGTTTATATGATAGAAAATACTGGCCATTAAAAATGTTATTTCTAGCCTTAGTTTGGTTCTTTGCTGAACATACTTGTAAATATCTCTTTACTTTTAAATGGAATTTCTCATGCCTAGAATTACTCCAATTGAAAAGGTTCTTTGTTACACTTTTCCCACAGACATTTAAACATATTAGACTCAATTTTATGATTCTCCTGTTTATCCCTTCAGGATAAAGATATACCGTGAAGAACTCATTTCATATGATTAGCTAAGTGTCTAGGACACCAAAGAATTTTGAGAGTTTTCCATCTTTTGATCCAGCTTTTGCCATGCAGCTACTCTTAATGCTTTTATATCATTCCCTTAGTCTTTTCAATATTTGCAATGTTTCCTTATCATTTTTTAGATATTTCCTAGAAAGTAACTTTTTGAAATAGTTCTAAGCTGTTCCATTAAGTAAAAATTAAGTAATCACTTTTTTATGAATATTCTCAATAATTCTGTTCTGGAGTTTGAGTCAGTAGATATATAGACATGAAACAGTTTTGCTAGAGATGTATTTTTAAGCTTTACTTGTCTTCTTTCTTTTTTATCACTAGTTCTAGCTATATTTTCTTACTCTTTAGGACTAAGACCATTTTATATGTCTTTGAATGCTATGGAAAAATCTCAAAGTTTCGTTTATATGATTTTATATAGTTTAAGAAATAGCACTTTATACAGAAAAGTCTTATATTGACTTTACTGTCTATGTTATCCAAGAACATATAAAGATAAGGAATGTGAAAAGTCTTTCACCTGAGATTCTAAAACTGAAATATCAAAAGTGTTTTAATTCTAAATGTTTTTTATTAAATTAACTAATGCATGTACTTTTAAATCAGGAAGTTTAATTCAAGAGATGAGAAAATCAGCTGTTTATTGGACCTAATGAATTTTGATCATCTCCTCATCAAAAAAAGGAAAATAAATCCTACACAGTCTCTTAATTTTGATCATTGAATCATTTTGCATGTGACAAAATCCATTTCTGCAAAATATATAAACAAGTAAAAAAAATAAACAAATACATAATACATAAATTAATAAACTAATGAATTATAAATACATAAATAAATACATGCATAAATAAATAAATAAATAATCCATGCTCATAGTAGGCCTTCGATATCATTGTTCTATCTTATTCTTAAAAAATTCTTCCTATATATTGAATTAAATCAAGGTGCTACAATTTCCACTAAATTTTCTGTGTGTTGCTAGCAAATATTCTATTTATAAATCTAATTGAAAATTAGTAGTTTATTTGGGGGACAGGTAAGAGTTTGAGTTTTATATCTATATTTATATTTATATTCTATAATATTATATTTTTATATATATTTATATTTATATTTATAGTCTATAGAATATTTATAGTCTATAAGTACTTAATTTTTAACATTAGTAAAAAAGGCATACATGGACATTGTTTTGATTTACAAATCTGTTTGTGGTTCCTTACCTATCGACATAGGTCCCATACCTGCAATAAAAATATAGTGTGACACTGGGTAGTCTTAACTTGTGCCAGTATTCTGCTAATGCACTCTTGAAGAAGCTATATTTATCCACAACTGAATTTCTGTATTTTTGAATATTGTTAGAATCATTGTGCTTAGCGATAGTCTAAATCCATATAAACAAAATGTCATGCATAGTAAGTAACATTTAACTTAAATGAATGGCTTCTCTGTATCTGTCAACTTTAAAATACCAGATTCATATGAATATTCAGCATAATCAGATGTAATGTGTGATTTATTCTTGCAATTGTTTTGTATTAAGTACCCATGTTCTTGTTCAGAATTTACTTGACTGATACCTTTTTGTAAACTGATATTACTTATTATCACTTTTCAAAAGGAATATTGGTCAAAAGGATTTTACATCCTTTTGTATTTTCTGGTTGTTGTGAAATTATCACTGCTTAAGGGGGATTTTCTTATCAAACTAATTTCCACCTTGTTATAGAATAAAACTGAGAAATCTGAAATTGAGAGTGTGTCAAAATAACTGCTAGTGTTATACAGAGCTGTGATGATATATAGAATATGCATAACTAAAATATTGATCTCCTCCAATTTTATGTTATTGTGCAACTCTTTTTTACAATCCCTATAATACTAATTTTTGTAATATAACTCTTTGCAATGTTCCTATGAATCCATAAATGATAACTCTTATTTCAGTATATCTTTAATTATCAAAAGTGATTAAAATTACGTTTTTTTCTTTTCTTATTTTTTTCTGATCTGCTACCATCTATCCTGCTAAATGTGTACCATAAACATATGTATTCCAATATAGATACTTTCAGTCTGGCTCCATGTCCTAGACAAATGGAAGGGAGGGTGGCCTAATGGTTAAGGTGTTTGCCTTACAAACACAAGTTGCAGGGTTTGAGTCTCACAATGGATAATTGGCTAGGCTTAAAATGGCTTGCAAGGGCAGTTAGCTTAGTACTAAATCTATGAATCTATAAATCTATGAATGAATCCCTAACTGTCATCCATCCAGCCTGAGTTCGACTAGTGGCTTGGGTACTGGAAGAACTGTATGGTGTAAGGTTGAGAGAAAGGTTATGAAAGCCCACTCATCCTGGGGAGAGAATATTAGTCTGATTTGCTGCAATGCTGGATCTTGGTTAGAATAGGAGAACAGCAGACAGAAAAGACAAGGGACAAGCTTTATAAGCACTATTCCTGCAATGGCGGGTAACTTCAGCAGGAGGCAGTATATGCAAATATTTATACCCTGCTGCTAGAAGGGGGAGGGGCATTGTAAGCCACATGTATTATCAAACATATACATCAACAGTCAAGGCACAGAGAATTAGGCCACATAAAATATAAATAAATAAATAAATACAAACATTTAAAGTAATTAATTAATTAAAAAACAAAGAAATAAATAAAATACCTCAATGTCTGCATAGATTATGGTTTGTCATGCTCATTCTGAGAGAACTGTTGGCCAGATGGCAGTGAAAAATAAATACATAAAATAAAGAAGAAAGAAATTGTGCTTGGCATGTGAAAGTTTTATGGCAATCTGACAAACTAAAATGAAGCAGGTATTCCTAAATTACAGACTACTGTGTGGTATATTTAGCAATTCTGACTTCCAATAAAGAATCAGAGACTTCAGACTGATCTTTCATGCGTTCATCCTTTTAACTTCTGTCTTACTTTTATTTTTCATTCTGTCATAATTTGCCATTTCCCAAACAATTAAATATTTAAAGCATGGGCACATATTCTGGAAAAGAAATGAATGTGAAGTCTTTGGTATTTTCTTAGTAGCCTAATTTCAGCTATATTATAACTTCCTTTATTTTATTTATTTAATAAAAAAGGTCTTTCTGCTTTTCCTGGTTAGGGGTCTCTACAGCAGAACTCCGGTCCGCTAATGATTGGATGTGGATTTTTACAGTGTCAAGTTGCCAGCTCAATGCCCAACCTTCAAAGAAGGCACACCCATTCATGCATGCACCTACCTGCATGTCTTTAAATGTCACTTGACTGTGGGGAGGACATGCAGACTCCACACAGAAGGTGGTCCAGCTGAGAATCGAATGGAAGAACCTGTTGCTGTGAGGCGACAATGCTAACCACTGCATCGCCGCACATTTTATTTATTTAATAAGTAAAATAAAATAAATTAATTCATTCATTTTTCTTAGTAGTTTAATATCAGCTATATTATAACTTCCTTAAACTGATTACCTTAAAAATGCTCTAATGGAATTCCTGCCTGTCGACATTACTGTTTTTTTTTTTTCAATCGTTCCTAGGACAATCCTAACCTCAGAATGATCATACCATACTCTTGAACCAATATGCTGTTCTCTGATAGCATCTGTTTAATATTATAAGTGTGAGTGTGCATGCTGTGATTTATAGACAAGCACTGAGTGCTTGTCCACTGTTAATATCAGGGAGTTTACCTCACAGGCCAGCTAATGGATAAGAAGACATGCATTATTTATTGGCATTGATCTGTCACACCAATTATACGGCTAAATAGTTATCACCGTTCTACTCTCTTTGACTATGAGTACTAGCCATAACTTATCCGACTGAAGCTAGTATTGTTCCAATCATGATGCTTATTTACCCAGCTAGCTGAGCTCTTGAGCCACCATTGTCAAAGTCAAAGTAAATTTTATTGTCATTTTGAAATCACACAAGTGCAAAAACTGAATGAAATTATCTCTGAACATAAAGTGTAGACAAAATATAGACTACTTTCACAGACATTTACACATATAACACCTAGCTGTTACATCACAGACATGCAGGTAGACAGACTAATATTGCACATAATTAGAAACAAATTGTAACACTTTTTGAAGTGAACACTTACTTGCATGGGACTTTAGTATTACATAGCTACTTGGTTAAGACATTGCATTGATCCTTACACAGAAAGAGACATTTGAGTATTGCACTATGAATATTAGAGTATTGAACTATAGACTTAGAGTATTGTACTATAGTTAATTTATGAATTTGCAACATGTATTGCACTGAAAGGAGAAATATTTTACTGCATTGCTACTGACCTAGATAGCCTATACGTTGCAGTCATGGTGAATATTGCACTATTAGGTGAGACTGGTTGGTTAGACATTATCTATTAAATATTTCCTATTCAATGAATGTTGTAAGCACCAGCAATGTTTTTATAGTGCATGGAATCTATTATAGCTGCCAGTGTTAAATTTATTTCAATAATATAACGTCCTGCCAAATTATTAGCTAAATGGTAGATGCAACCATGTTAGTGTAATTGTGTCTTTATTCCATTTTAATTCTGTCAAATTTTGCACTGGAATATGTTCTTCACATGACTACTTAATGATATGTAATTATTGTCAGCCCTTTTCTCTTATTATATTCCAAGCTGTATATACAATTTTTTAATTTTATTTGAATTTTTCTTTGCTCTTAGCAAGCAATCTAATACTATTTTGAAACTAACATCACTCAAAGCAGAACTGTAGAAAACCAAACAACAAATTTTGAATATAATACTAACTAAAAAAAATTGTTATTTTTGTAGGGGCAAGACCAGAGCTGTAAATTTGGTGGAGTCAAATGTGTAGATGCCCCACTGCAAGCTGCTAGGGGACATACCCCTGGATTCACAAAGCTCTCTGCAAAAATAAGGCTATTATTTCATGGAGTTGTTCATGTCCATTAAGGATAGCAGCACGCCTTGCATATGCATGAAGGTGCGCTGCTATCTAAACTAAACGGACATGGACCAGGAACGAGTGCAGGGGGCATGTGTCAGCAGTGCCTGCACATGAAACACATACCCTTCACTCTGAAAGTGCCGTATGGCACTTTCTGACACAGCTGAGGGTCAGTCTATATAATATTAGAGTCTGGCTCTAATATTATATAGTAAACGAGTGTCTGCAGACACTGGGCACTGAAACAAAAAAAAACACAAACACCTAGAAGGCAGCAGCCTTCAAGTGCACCCACCAAATGTATGCACTCTTGCCCTACATGCATAGAAGCAGTAGGGCAAGAGGAAAGGAATATAAATTAAAAAAAATGTAATATTTTTTTTCATCAAATAATCTGACGTTTAAGTGGTGTGTAGCTTGTTTGCGCGTTAAGCTGTTATGCTTAGCTTGGCTGAAATCCTGAAAATGATGGACAAGTGCCACTGTGAGAGAAAATGTCAACAAGCTGCTGTAGTGTAGTTGTACTGCCATGGTATGGCATGTAGAACATGCTTGGTTCAAATTACCCCCACTGCCAAATTGTTTAATAAACTTTTAAGGAATTTTAATAATAGATGTCAATCATATGGCTCATGTATAGCACAATAGGGGTGGAAATATGTAAAATATAAATGTAAAAAAGAATTTATAAATTTAATGAAAAAAATAGATTTAAACAATGCTTTGCTAGTGTAAGCATTGCTTACCTGCTTTCAGCTCTGTTTAGGTGGTGGAAGCATTGCTCTGCGGATTTGTCTAGAGCTAAGTATAGTGCAGCATATTAAAACCAGCCAATCAAGAAAAAGTTCATGGAAACTGCCCTATTTAAACTGCACATGTGGGAATACAGCCATAATAATTTGAGATTGCACACAGCAGGACGAAAATGTCTGCCGCTGGTGAAGATCTGTGCTTCTAAGTGCAATGTTGGGGCATCCACAAGTCCAGGGTCATGGTTGGGCTCTTAGTTAAAAACCATGACAGCAGGCTGCTGCAGGGCCAGTACCAGGGCCTGCAGTACAAAGTGGATGCCTGGGACCAGCTTGCACATGATCTCACCAGTGCCACTGGCATACCCCGAACTGATGAGCAGGTATGTCATCATCATAATGACCTGAAGCGAAGGAGGGGTGCACTCTTGGGCCAGTGGATCCAAGAAGTCAGAGCGCAGGATGTCTCACCTGTCTGTAAGCATGCAGTGTTATGTATCTCTAACTAAGTATGGAAAAAGTTCAACTTGTGACTGAACAGGTGTGATTAATATGTGATGTCTCCCGATACAGCTGCTGTGGAGAGGTCCCTGAATGTTGAAGCTCATACCCAGCTACTGGCCTGGATGCATCGGCAGTATGGTGAGTACAGAATACCCCCTACTATTAGCAGTAAGAAATCAAAATTATAGTAATGGTAGTACTGCCTGTATATATAATTGTGCTGTAAAAGTCATGAATAAATGCCTGTGTCAGGCTGCTAGTGTTAAAATGGAGTATTCCCAGCTGCTGTGTAATACAGATATCAGTAGCAAACAAGGTACAATATGCAAGAGAGGAATATTAGAATATGTATGAGTGTGTCTGAGTGAACCTGCCAAGAAAGTGTCATGTCAGGGCTACTGTAACTATTAGAAATGAAAAGCATTCCCCTGTGCAGATCATGCAGGAATAGTAATTGTGTATTTTTGAGTCATACACAGATATGTATGGCAAAACTAATAAAGGTGATCCCAAACACTGGTGTGTGTCATCTCACTTGTACCTGATAAATAGAAATGTGTATATCCTACAGAATGCATTAACTGAGATGAACTGATTTAGCACTGCTTGTCTGCATACTTTAGAATGGGCATGTCAAATAACTGAAAAAAATCAACAGTACATATTCCCATCAGAATGTGTTTTACTTGTTTGTCTGCCAGCATTGTCTTGTGTTAACCTTTCAATTTCAGCTGTAAGTAGCTGTGAATGTACTGAAAAATGTATAAGGCTAACAGGTGCAGACTTAAAACCTAAACTGTGTACTCAGGAATCTAAATTGCTGTATGTAGTTGTAAAACAGTCAAATGTGCAATCCAGCTAATGTGCACATGTTTTCACAAACAGTGACACCAATGTCTGTTGTGTATGCATAATTTGTACTGAAAATGGGAAACAAATAATGCAACATGTCATAATAAAAGTACTGTGTACAAAAATATGTACTAGATAGAAATGTCACAAGCAACACACAACACCTCCCCAGTAGCTCAGTCTGATAAGAACTAGGCCTGTATTTCAATTTTGTGAACACAGCCCATTTCGAATCTAGGGACCGCCACTAAAATCTCAGTCTGGTTCTGCAGTTGTAAACTGCAATCTGAACAGAGAAAATAATGTACTGCAACACATACATTTTTCATCCAGGGCACACAGGTAAAGAAATCTGAGTAGAAATACTAGCATGATGTGTATAACTATGAAAGGTGTACAACTGCTGTGTTGATCAGCCCCAGTCCTACAAATAGATGCAAGCTAGACATCCACACTCTGCAGTCTGGCCCAGACAAGCCCATCAAGTATCACGCTGCCACAGATAGTTTCCCCAGTTGCCAAGAAACATGCACACATGGAATGTCACAATAGATGTATGTGAAAGGCACAACACACACTCCAGGGCCTGCAACTAATATATGAATCTGAAATATGTGTAGAAACTGCAATATAATGTGCACACAGTTCTTCTGCACAGGCCCACAGGTAAATAAATTGGTATAGAAACAGGTCTGATGTGTATAACTAAAATAAGGGTACAATTTCTTTGTTGATATCTACAGCTGTTGGTGTGCTGTAGCAGCCCCATGGCCCAGGTAGAGTGTAGTGTGGTCAGAATGTAGGGTAGTGAATAGTAGTGTACTGACAAATATACTTGATAGCAGTTGTCAATTGAATTTGTTCCCTTCCGCCACTACTCAACTGATCCAACCATCACACTGAAACCAACATGGGTATGTTCCTAAACAAACCTCTACTGTGGGACTATTGTTTCATTTGGTTTATCATTGTTTAAACTGTGTGCATACTAATATTCCCTGTTGAATAATCAATTTCTCGCCTGCCCGACATACCACTAACTGGCATGCTGTTGCAACCCTGAATGCCGTTCCAAGTATGCATGGGTTCTGTTTGCTATGGCACTGTTATAATTGCACTGTTTTGGGTAAATGGGAATATCCATGCATGCTATTTTGATTAAAGTTGTAATGTGTTGTGCATGACTAACCTATATTCATTGTTAATTTCCATACCATAGCACATATGGGAAGGCAGATACCAATGGATCCACCTCTCCAATTCCACCTGGCTGAGGTACCAGGTATCAGCTTGTCTGGGACCCAACCGAGACCTCCCTCATCTGCTGTTCCTGCCCCACCCCCAGGTGGTACCGCTGCAGGGGATGGGGCTTCTCCCCCCCAGCAAGTGGGCTTGGTGAAGACGTTATCACCTGGGATGAGGTCTGTGGCATGGTGTGCAGCGTCCTCCAGATAGAGTTGGATTACTGCCTGTGCAAAATGGAGGGCAGGCTGTCCCAGCTAGAAGGGTAAGCGGCCAATCCAGTACAGCCCCCAGCACAGCCACCTTCACGGTTGTGAAGGAGTAGTTGTGACTGCCATCAGGTGGGGACATCAGTGTCACTACTGCCATCTGGGGGGGGCTTATAAGCCTCGGATTCCCTACAACCTTTCCTGTCAAGGTGTTTACCCCATGTGTCATACACCGCCCCTGTCTGCTGCATTGTCTGTCTTGTCTGTCTGCAAATGTAACCCCTCCTACCACATCTCCCTCACCACACTTACCAATAATCCTTCCTTAACATCCCATTCTCACCTTAAAAAAAGGGCATCTGTCCCACAAAAAAATCACATCCCATACATAGTTCTGCATTTCACCCAGAGACATATACCCATCCCACAATCTAACCCTATCAATCATCCTTATTGTATAATGCCCATACACCTCCCTGTAGGGTGTGAGGCTCTAAATTTTAAATTGCCCACATTGAAAGCAGCTGCTGCTGCCAAAGAAATACAGAGCTATGGTCCTTTTTTACACCCTTCCTGCACATCCCTTCTTGTTTCTCCTCTTGTTTGTCCCCCTGCTTGCACCAATTTCATCACTTTCCTATCTCCCTTTTCTTTTACTCTTTATTTCAAATTAGTGCGGGTTTAAGCTGACGTAAGCAGCTGTAACCTAAGCTAAGCTCATGTAAGCCTCAGTTAGCTCCACACAAACCATGCAAACCCACTTACAACTGCTTTAAAGTGCCTTAATCACTCTGTCTCCAACAGCGCCTGTTCTGCCCAGCAACAAAATAAGCACACTCTGCAAGTCTCAAACCCAGGACCATGCACACTACAGCCAAAGTGATTTACCACTAAGCCATGTCAAATGTAAATAAATCTGATGTTTTCTCAAACATATCATCTAGCACAGTCATTCAACAGTAGGGGAAATGTATTTACATACGTAGATGAATGCATGTGTGTGTGTGTGTGTGTGTGTGTGTGTGTGTGCGTGTGTGTGTGTGTGTGTGTGTGTGTGTGTGTGTATGTGTGTGTGTGTGTATATGGATCTAGGACGTTTGCTTGACTGAGCAAATGACCAAAATCCAAACGGCCGGGCATACTTATGCGAAAGTGCTTTTCACTGAAGAAGTACTTTCGCATAAGTATGACTGTTGGCGAGGCTGTACTACAGTGCACGTAAGGGAAATTTCCCTTTTCCCACTGTAGTGTGGTCTCGGAGGGAGAATATTAAAGAACGGGGCTATGGGGTGCAGGGGGTGAAGCCCCCCTGTTAAAATGTAAATGTAGTGTTTTATTATTTTTTATTATAACACGCTTTAACGAAAGAGCTTTTTCGATAAAAGCTCTTTCGTTAAAATGTGTTCGGTTTTTATGGATTCGGATGTTTGCTCAGTCGAGCCTCTGGGATATGAATCTGTCCCTCCAGCATGTCATATTTATTTCTGTGCTGAGGTTCAAGTCCCTGGAGCATGTAGATCTAAGGGATTTGGATTTCCTGAGGTGAAGCATGTCCATTAATTCTGGGTTGGACATGGCTTTATACGTCAGACACAGATCGCCTCTGAGTAGGTGGTACGCAACTGAGTAGAGATGGAGTTTCTTTAGCCGAGCAGCATAGGGCATCTGTTTGAGCCTCTTGATCCTCTTGGTGAGGTGCTTTTGGGGTCTTTCCAGTTGCTGCAGGTGTCAGGTAAGGTACATCCCACATGGGGCATTGTATTCAATTATGGGCCTGATAAATGATGAGTAGAGGGGCACAATTACCTCTCTTGATCTAGATGTGAATCCTTTCATGATACGTTGGGCTATATAGAAGGTCTTTCTAACCACTTTGGCAATGTGATTGTCAAAGGGGAGATTGCTATCTACTTGGGTCCCCAAGTCCCTAATTACTTCTTCCGTACTTAATGGATTACCACCTATGTAGTAATTTGTGGGCACTTTGTTTTTCCCAAAGGGGATGACTATGCACTTTTTGGCATTTAGCTTTAGGCCATGGCTCTGGCACCAGTTATCCATCTCTGTGAGACCCTTTTGGAGGATGCTTGTGTCAGCCAGAGAGTCGATTACGGCACCCAGTTTGCAGTCATCTGCGAAATAGGTCAGCCATAGTCCACCCGTATTTGCCTGTACCTCTCAGAAATATATACCGAACAAGAGAGGTCCCAGGACTGAGACTTGTGGGATGCCACTTGTAACTGGTTTAGAGTCTGACATGGCACCTGCTATTCTGACCATGTGGGTTCTATCCCTGAGCCAGTTTGCAACCCATCTTGTGAAATAGGGGTTGGTATTTAAGCTGGTGAGCTTATTTATGATTCCCGAGTGGGGTATTGTGTCGAAGGCTTTTGCGAGGTCCAGGTAGGCTGTTTGGATTAACTTCCCTTCATCTATGGCTTTGGTAACTGTTTCAAAGAAGTCGACCAGGTTCAAGAGACAAGATCTGCACTTAACAAAGCTGAATTGGGTAGGATCCAGACTTTGGAGGTTCCCAATGTCTTTGTTTATGATTTCCATTATGATACGCTCCATAGCTTTGCAGACCAGGCTAGTCAGACTTATAAGGCGATAGTTTCCGGGGTCTGTTGTAGCACCACCTTTGTGGAGTGGGACCACTGTTGCTGTATGCCATTCCTTGGGTACATATCCTGTAGTAAGGCTGAGACTGAACAGTGACTTTATATGAGGGTTTAGTTCTTCTTGGAGCTCGTGTAAAATGCAGCCCGGGACACTGTCTGGTCCCATTAATGCTTTGTTTTTTGCTTTGGAGAGGGCAGCTCTCACCTGCGCATCTGTGATCTCAAGAAGGCTACACTCTGTTGGGATAGACATTTGCTCTTTTGGGGGGGAAGTGGGGGAGAAGTTTGCACTGAACCTTTCTACCAGGATGTTGCAATGTCTGTGGGTTCAGTGTATTTTTTTGTCATTTTGCACTAACTCAGAGCATATCTGGAAGTTGCCTCCCAGGTTTCTGACATAACTAAAGAAGGCCTTGTGATTATCTTTAGTGTCTTGTGCAATTTTTCTTTCGAAGCTGGCCTTAGATGATTTTATGAGGGATCATAGTTTCTTGCTAGTACTGATCAGAGATGCCTTCCCTTTTTAGGATTTTGCTCTATTATGTAGTATCTTTCTCCTTCTGTTGTATAGCTTATTTATGGCCTGGGTCCACCAGACAGGTCTCCTACCTTTGGGGTAGTGAGTCTTGGTTTTATTTGGAATATAATGCTCCTTGCATTCCTGTAGGTGTCCATACAATGCTTTTGTAAAGGATTCTGCATTTTGGGCCGTATTTTCTACTGGCCCAGGGGCTTTGAAAGATTCCACTTCTGTTTTGAGAAGTGTGAAGTTTGCTTTTGAGATGTTCTTCACCGCGGTTTCCTTGGCTAGGAGAGGGGATGGAATATGGATGTCCAGTGAGATTAGTTTATGGTCTGATCTTACCAATGAGGGGTATACCTCTGGTGTGGAACATAGAGACCCCATGTTGGTGATGACCATGTGAACTATTTTGGTTGTATATGCCATTTGATATAGCAGTTAGTAGTTTGAAATACATAATTGAGTAATGCAACTCTTAAACAAAACATTTGATACAGTAATCTGAAAGCATAACATATGTTGCTGTCCAGGCCAAGGCCTTCATGAAGCACAACAGTAACAAAAACACTTGCCTGGAAGATAGGAATCAATCAAGACTAATTAATTACAGATGTAGTTCAGTAGCCTCCAACTACACCCTGTACT
>NC_056731.1:1989552178-1989597178 GCF_019279795.1 Protopterus annectens | reverse complement strand
GCAAGCAGTGCAGATAGTCATGTACGTGACATTAATGTAGAAAATAAACAGATGGCCATCCAAGACAGATGATGACACATGTTGCAAACTGGTCATGGAGACTGCCTAGTAACATGCAGCAACACTGAGGGAGTTGCAGAAATGTCTAGCAAGTACTGACTGTGCAGTACCTGTGTTGACAATTGCCTGGACTCTGCATAAGTGTGGCCCATGGGTTTGGGTAATAAGATGGGACAGTTGTTCCACAGGAAACATCAGCCAGGGCTCTCTACAGATAGCATATGCATAACATCAAAAGTCCCCCATAGGCATGTTGCAATATGTAATGGTATACGAAGACCAAGTTTGAAACCTACAGACAGTATCATTTAAGGTACATGTGCTGCACAAGCAACACCTCACTCCACCTCAGGCCCACCATTCCCATCAGTACCTTGCTGGTGCCAATGTACACCTGTTTGTTTGCCATTCATTAGCAGGGACTAGGCCAGTACACATGGTGTTCTGGATTTGGGACATTGCAAAATGACACTAATGTGTAGCCCAAAGTTGTCAAGCATCTGAAAAAAGGCTGAGGATGGGGAGGGGTGTCATCCTGAAACACAACAATGAACTGAAGCAGACATCCAAAGCTTGGTAGGAATGGCTGTATCTGCACAGTCAAGGTCAAGAATTGTGGCAGACATAACCCTGACTCTACAGCAATAGTGAAGGTGCTGTGACCTCCAGGGGCTGTACACATGAGTTGACCTTGCAATCTTGCAGAGTTGGGGGACATTTGTAGGGGAGAATGACCAAATACTGGCAAGTGCAGATGGGCCATGCTAGTATACCCCTTCCAAGAATAGTGACTGCTGTAGTACACTTAACAGTTGGTGCAACAAATCATAATGTTAAGGGTGTGCACACTTATGCAACCACATATTGTATGCTTCTTAATCAGCATCTGCCCAACTAACACATTTGTTTGATACTGCATTTGATTGCACAGGTCATATGTCACATATCAGGTTCATGTAATGTTAACATATGAAGTATTGTGGTCCCATTTCATATCAGGGAAGAGGGTGCCATGTCAATAAGGGTATGTACACTCCTCATAGCCACAGTAAGGTTTGAAGGTTGTCAGTGTAATTGTATTTTATTGGCCATACATGCATCGCTGATGATGAGATCTGCAAATCAGACATCAGACATTCATTATTGACATCTCTCCACATATCATCCCAGATATGTGTCGGACAAACACATAGGGGCTGTGAGCAGCAGAGCAAACATAACTGACACACATATATACATTCAACAATGGTGTGTATACCTGTGAGGTATGGTGCACTGTACATGCCAGAATGCTGAGAAGGTGCACAGCAATACTGTGTACATGGGAGCAGTGTGTTCCAGGGGAAGGGGCATCACCTACTAACACAACCCATGCATCACAGAGATATATAATGTTGGTAACAGGGATTGACTATAGCTGCAGTGCATGCTGTTGAGTGCCATATGACATGCATGTTGACAGATGGGTAATGAGAGGTCTGTGTGTAATATCTTTGTGAAACCTCACCTGTTAGTTTGTGTGTGTGTGTGTGTGTGTGTGTGTGTGTGTGTGTGTGTGTGTGTGTGTGTGTGTGTGTGTGTGTGTGTGTGTGTGTGTGTGTATACAGTTAAGCAATGATGTACAGGTCTTAATGTGCATTTCTTATTTTCCCCTCACAGGTGGCAAGGTGAGTCAGCCTGCAGGCAAACTGATGTTAGTGTCCATACAGACTCTGACAATGATGATAGGTATGTTGAGGCAAAGGCAGGGTTGTCAGGGGCTGTAGTTGTGCCATTGTTTGACATCTCACTGTTATCCACCCCATCCCTGCATACAGTTACATTGCCTATACATACTCCATCACCAGTGGCCATAGAAGAGGGACAGTTGGTGGGTGGTGGCATGAGACATGACAGTGTGTTGTCTATGGCACATGGGTTTGGACACAGCAGCCATAGCTGGATGCCCGGAGAGGTACCACACAGATGTACAGGGATGCTTGTAGGAGGGCTGCTGGTCATCATGCCCCTGGCAGAAGTGCGTCAGCTGGTGTCACCAGAAGCATGTTTCAGGCCATCATGGAGGTGCAGGCATATATGGAACGGTATATCAGACAGGGTCTGAGGCTGCAGAGGGCTATTCATTCTGCTGTTATTGACAACATCTGTGATCTTCCAGGTGCCCACCATTATTTTGCAGAGGTCCTAGAGAGATGGTTGGATGAGATGGTGGGAATCCCTGACCATGGAATCTGTGCATGAGCATATGGTGGGAGTAGTGCAATGGCCATGTGGACATAGGCCAGCAACACTAACAGGTAGAGGTTGACATGGACGTGCAAGAAGTCCGAGTCGCTCCCATAGTGGCAGTACCAGCCCCAGCACTGCAGGGGGGCCGCTGTCCACACCACAACATAGCAGACCATGTGCATATGGCCCTGGCTCGTCCCAAGAGGGACCCAGATCGAGTGAACATATGTCATCATCAGGGGAGAGTACCATATCATGGCTTGTACTTGATAGTGCCCTTGGAACCCCTGGCAGGCACAGTTTTTGTGTCCATGGCTGGAGATGGTGAACAGCACACCATGCCAGGTACAGTCTGCAGCTGTCCAACAACCCCCTGTATAGGGCAGCCAGATGGTAGAACTGTGTGCATGCATACACACACACATCACCAACACAGCTAGGGCAACCCCATACCTACACACACCACATCTGCACAGCCCAATAAATAATGAAACTCCCTAACACACACACATGGTGTCAAACAAATGGCTCAGCCTAGGTCTCTGGCAAACCCACAACACACCCTGTGCAGAATTGCTGTAACCAGGACTGTTTGTAAGCTTCTGAGCCCCCAAATCCTTTCTGTGTTGGAGGGAATCCTTCTAGCTTATCAATGGGAGTGGTAAGCACTAGGTAGGCTATCTACCACAAGAGTAGTTTCTGGCCCAGAAATTGTAGTTTATTGGCTGTTTGGACAGTTTTTCCATCTCTTTCAACTTTCTGGTTTAAAGGTCTGCATTTGCGCTTGTTTCCCACTTTTCCTGTAACTAATCTAGTCCAGATACAGTTTTGTTGTATCCAGGACTGTATGTAAGCTTCTGAGCCCCCAAAGCATTTCTGTGTTGGAGGGAAGCCTTCTAGCTTATCAATGGGAGTGGTAAGCACTAGGTAGCCTATCTACCACAAGAATGGTTTCTGGCCCATAAATTGTAGTTTATTGGCTGTTTAGACAGTTTTTTCCATCTCTTTCAACTTTCTGATTTAAAAGCCTACGTTTATGCTTGTTTCCCACCTTTCCTGTAACTAGTCTAGTCCAGATACAGATATGCTGTATCCAGGACTGTTTGTAAGCTTCTGAGCCCTCCAAACCTTTCTGTGTTGGACGGAAGCCTACTAGCTTATCAGTGGGAGTGGTAAGCACTAGGTAGCCTATGTACCACAAGAGTGGTTTCTGGCCCAGAAATTGTAGTTTATTGGCCGTTTGGCAGTTTTTCTGTCGCTTTCAACTTACTGGTTTAAAAATCCATGTTTGCCCTTGTTTCCCATCTTTCCTGTAACTTGTCTAGTCCAGATACAGATTTACTGTATCCAGGACTGTTTGTAAGCTTCTGAGCCTCCCAAGCCTTTCTTTGTTGCAGGGAAGCCGTCTAACTTATCAGTGAGAGTAGTAAGCACCTGGTAGCCTATCTACCACAAGAATGGTTTATGACCCAGAAATTGTAGTTTATTGGCCATTTCGGCAGTTTTTCCATCTCATCAACCTTCTGGTTTAAAAGCCTGTGTTTGCACTTGTTTCCCATCTTTTCTGTAACTAGTCTAGTCCAGATACAGATTTACTGTATCCAGGACTGCTTGTAAGCTTCTGAGCCCTCCAAGCCTTTCTGTGTTGGAGGGAAGCCTTCTAGCTTATTAGTGGGAGTGGGAAGCACTAGGTAGCCTATCTACCACAAGAGTGGTTTCTGGCCCAGAAATTGTAGTTTATTGGCATTTTGGCAGTTTTTTCCATCTCTTTCAACTTACTGGTTTAAAAACCCATGTTTGCCCTTATTTCCCATCTTTCCTGTAACTTGTCTAGTCCCGATACTGATTTGCTGTATCCAGGACTGTTTGTAAGCTTCTGAGCCCCCCAAGCCTTTCTGTGTTGTAGGGAAGCCTTCTAACTTATCAGTGAAAGTAGCAAGCACTAGGTAGCGTATCTACCACAAGAGTGGTTTCTGGACCAGAAATTGTAATTTATTGGCCGTTTAGGCAGTTTTTCCATCTCATCAACCTTCTGGTTTAAAAGCCCATGTTTGCGCTCGTTTCCCACCTTTTTTGTAACTAGTCTAGTCCAGATACAGATTTGCTGTATCCATGACGGCTTGTAAGCTTCTGAGCCCTCCAAGTCTTTCTGTGTTGGAGGGAAGCCTTCTAGCTTATCAGTGGGAGTGATAGCACTAGTTAGCCTATATACCACAAGAGTGGTTTCTGGCCCAGAAATTGTAGTTTATTGGCCATTTGGGCAGTTTTTTTTATCTCTTTTAACTTTCTGGTTTAAAAGCCCTTGTTTGTGCTTATTTCCCACCTTTCCTGTAACTAGTCTAGTCCAGGTACAGATTTGCTGTATCCAGGACTGTTTGCAAGCTTCTGAGGACCCCAAGCCTTTCTGTGTAGAGGGAAGAATTCTAGCTTATCAGTGGGAGTGGTAAGCACTAGGTAGCCTATCTACCACAAGATCCAGATACAGATTCTTAGTTTTAGCACTTGAATTTGTTTATTCGTGCTCAGAACGTGTTCAGAACTTGTTATTAACACTAAATAAACTACAAATTATTACGTAACTCAATCTTTCTCTTTACCTAGAGGAAAACAGTTTTTGTACTTACTTTCCTCACTTCCTTAGAGAAAAACAGCTCTTATACGTACTTTCCTCACTTGTCTAGAGGAAAGTAGTTTTTTTTTCAGGCATGTCCAAGGGTTAGATCCCAGTGTCCTCTCCTATCTGATAAATCTGGGCATCTTAAGGCAATGTAGCAATTGCCTCATGTGCACAGACAATCCTCTCCTCCTACCACCCAGCACCACACCCTGTGAGAGATGCACTTATCTAGCCAAAGTGGAGGTGAAGCTCCCTCCAACCAAGACTGAACTTGACAGTCAAGAAGAGTAGGTAAACACTTGCACCACACCATGCTCATCACATAGTCCCACTAAACTTACACCACCAAAATCCACACATAGAAATACAAAAACATTCGCAGAGACTCTCAACAATAATCTGCTCAAGCAACAGAGACCTCCAAAGCAGAAACGCAAGCAACCTCCACCCCCACCCACAACCCAAATGACACATGGCCCACAAACTCAGTGTGCCAATAAACCACAGCCCATAAGGCAAACCAACGTACCCAACACACTAGTCATAGATGACTCTATAGTCAGGCACACTGATGTCCCTCTCACCAGGCTAAACAACGAGAAGGTTACTGTCAGCTTCCTTTCAGGTGCAACAATCCACCATATAACCCACACACTCAGGTCACTCCACAACAAGTACAAATATGACTCTGTCATTGTCCATGTTGGTGTGAACAACCTGAGACGTACCTCCCTGGGCTACATGAAAATAGACATGGAAGAGCTCTCTGGTCTTGTAGCCCAGTTAGGTATGACTCTAGCTCTGAGTAGCATCCTGCCATTGCCAGAATTATACCGCATTACAAGGACAGAATGATTGACTTCAGCAATTGGCTAAGCTTCTGGTGTCATTCTAAGGGGATCCAGTATCTCTCTGCATGGGATGACATGGTCGACAGACCACGATGCTTTGCCAGAGATGGCCTGCACCTGTCACCCCTGGGATTCTGGATACTGGCTAAGGCTGTTGCCGCCCCATATAGTGCCTTTTTTAGACAAGGTTCAAATGAAAAATTCTCATCCATAACAGGAACAGGCAAGCAAAAACTGAGGGTAATGCTACTCAGTGCTAGAAGTCTAAATCTCAAAATGCACTCACTCGAGGCACTCCTTAAAATGGAGAACATTAATACCTGTGCAGTGACTGAGACCTGGTTCAAGGCTCTAGAGAACACCCCTGCATAACCAGGCTATAACTCATACCACACTTTTCAGCCATGTAACCTGGACCAGAGCAACAAAGGCGGAGGTGTGTCCATATTCATTAAGGATATCCACACCTCCAGGCTAGTTGTGCAGCATAATGCATCCAAGGTTATCCAAGTGCAACTAACTCTGGGCAAAACTGCAATCCAAATTGTAGCATGCTACAGATCCCCCTCCATGCCCCAGGATTCCCCACCCCTCTTTTCTTGATATACTGGAAAATATTAGAGTTCAACCAAACACCCTATTAATGGGTGATTGCAACTACCCCACCATTAACTGGGAAAACTACTTATGTACCAACGCCTTCACTCAATGCTTTCTGGAATTCATAAATTCCAATTCCTTGGATCAACTTATCCAAACCCCCACCAGGGGCAACAATATCCTAGACCTAGTAATTACCAACATGAGTGATCGGTGTTCCACACCTGACGTCAACTCCTCGTTAGTCAGATACGACCATAAGCTAATCAACCTTGATATCCGCATCCTGCTCCCACCCACCATTAAGGAAACCACAGTAAAATATTTCTCCAAAGCCAACTTTATGCTTCTTATGACAGAAGTGGTAAACTTCAAGACACCCATGCAGATGGACAATACAGTTACGACTGCTGAATCCTACACAAATGCACTCTATAAACACTTACACGAGTACATTGAATGTGGTATCTCAAACAGAACCAAAACACTATCCTGAAAAAAAGGAAGCCAATCTGTTGGTCTCCTACCATAAACAAACTCTACAAGGTCTCAGTCACTGAGTGTTCTCTCCTGTCTATCTGATGAATCTGGGCATCTTGGGGCAATGTAGAAATTGCCTCATGTACACAGACAAACCTCTCCTCCTACCACCCAACACTACAACCTGTGAGAGATGCACTTATCTAGCCAAACTGGAGGTAAAGCTCTCTCCAATCAAGACTGAACTTGACAGTCAAGAGGAGAAGGTAAACACTTGCACCACACCACATTCATCACACAGTCTCACTAAATCTACACCACCAAAATCCACATAGAGAAACACAAAAACATTCACGGAGGCTCTCAATAGTAATCTGCTCAAGCAACAGAGACCTCTAAAGCAGAAATGTAAGCAACCTCCACCCCCCAACACAACCTAAATGACACATAGCCCACAGACTCAGTATTCCATTCAACCACAGACAATAAAGCAAAACAACGTACCCAACACACTAGTCATAGGTGACTCTATAGTCAGGCACACTGATGTCCCATTCACCAGGCTAAACAAGGAGAAGGTTACTGTCAGCTGCTTGTCAGGTGCCAAGATCCGCCACATAACCCACGCACTCAGGTCACTCCACAACAAGTACAAATATGACTCTGTCATTGTCCATGTTGGTGTGAACGGCCTGAGACATACCTCCCTGGACTACATGAAAAGAGACATGGAAGAGCTCTCCGATCTTGTAGCCCAGGCAGGCATGATGCTAGCCCTGAGTAGCATTCTGCCATCACCCAGAATGATGCCGCAGTACAAGGACAAAATTATTGACTTCAACAATTGGCTAAGCTTCTGGTGCCATTCTAAAGGGATCCAGTATCTGTCTGCCTGGGATGACATGGTTGGCAGACCACGATGCTTTGCCAGAGATGGCCTGCACCTGTCAGCCCTGGGATTCCGGATACTGACTAAGGTTCTTGCCGCCCCTATAGTGCCTTTTTTAGGCAAGGTTCAAATGACAAATTCACCACCATAACAGGAACAGGCAAGCAAAAACTGAGGGTGATGCTATTCAATACTATAAGTCTAAATCTCAAAATGCACTCACTCGAAGCACTCCTTAAAATGGAGAACATTGATATCTGTGCAGTGACTGAGACCTGGTCCAAGGCTCCAGAGAGCACCCCTGCACTACCAGGCTATAACTCATACTACACTTTCCGGCCATGTAACCTGGACCGGAACACCAAAGGCAGAGGTGTGTCCATATTCATTAAGGATATCCACACCTCCAGGCTTGTTGGTCAGCATAATGTAGCCGAGATTATCCAAGTGCAACTAATTCTGGGCAAAACTGCAACCCAAATTGTAGATTGCTACAGATCACCCACCATGCCCCAGGATTCCCACTCTTCTTTTCTCGATGTACTGGAAAATATTAGGATTCAATGAAACACCCTAATAATGGGTGATTTCAACTACCCCACCATTAACTGGGAAAACTACTCATGCACCAACTCCTTCGCTCAATGCTTTCTGGAATTCATAAACTCCAATGCCCTGGATCAACTTATCCACACCCCCACCAGGGGCAACATTATCCTAGATCTAGTCATTACCAACATGAGTGACTGGTGTTCCACTCCTGAAGTCAATGCCTCATTGGTCTGATCCGACCATAAGCTAATTACCCTAGATATCCACATCCTGCCCCACTCCCCATTAATGAAACCATGGTAAAAAATTTCTCCAAAGACAACTTCATGCTTCTTAAGAGAGAAGTGGTGAACTTCATGACACCAATGCAGATGGACAATACAGTTACGACTACTGTATCTACACAATTGCACTTTATAAGCACTAAACAAAGCTGAAATGGTTTAAGCTCTTAATCATTTAACCGTACGTTAGTAGTGCTTACCGTCACACAAACATGTGCAAACCCTCTTAAAGCTGCTTAAACTACATTAACCACTCTGTATCCAACAGCCCTTGTTCTGCCCAACAACAAAATAAACAGCCCTTGCAGGTCATGAACCCAGTAGCCTGTATACTACAGTCAGAGCAGTTAACCACTAAGCCATCACTGATGTGAAGCTAGTTGTTTTCTTTCCAATATATCTGTCAGTACACATACTAAATAGTATTGAACAACTGCTTTGAATTCCCCAGTTGTGTAGTACTTGTTAGTGATATTAGTGTTGAATCAAGTATGTTGTTATATCTAAATATACACATATCAGACAACAAAAGCACTTTTTCAATGAAAGCTCTTTTGTTAAAGTGTGTTCAGTGGTAATAGATTCAGAATTTTGCTCTTTCAATCAAAAGTCCTAGATCCATGTATATGTATGTATATATATAGCTGTGTGTGTGTGTGTGTGTGTGTGTGTGTGTGTGTGAGTGTGTGTGTGTGTGTGTGTGTGTGTGTGTGTGTGTGTGTGTGTGTGTGTGTGTGTGTGTGTGTGTATGTGTGTGTATGTATATGCATATATATATATATATATATATATATATATTTATATATATATATATATATATATGTGTGTGTGTGTGTGTGTGTGTGTGTGTGTGTGTGTGTGTGTGTGTGTGTGTCCAGATATATATATATATATATATATATATATATATATATATATATATGTGTCTGTGTGTCTATATATATATGTATATATATATATATATATATATATATATATATATATATATATATAGATGTGTATCTCTCTTTCTGTCTCTCTCTCTGTGTCTCTCTCTCTCTCTATATATATATATATATATATATATATATATATATATATATAGAGAGAGAGAGAGAGATATATATATATATATATATATATATATATATATATATATATATATATATATATATATATATATATATATATATATATATATATATATATATATATATATATATATATATATATATATATATATATATATATATATATATATATATATATACATATACATATAGATATATGTATAACATATGTCCATAACATGTAGTGGAGTCATACCTCAGCACCAATAGTCACAACCTCTTAGTGCAAGGGGATGTCATGTAAGTATTGCAGATATAAATGCAGACTGTTGCTACTGTCACAGGGGTTGTCTTAACAGAAATGTTGTGTGGATGTCACATCTGATATTGAAATGCATGCCATCACTTACTGACAGACATCATAAGATCATCATAGTACAGTACCACACAAATCACAGAAATAATCCTGTGCAATACAGCAGAGATATGACTAATAAATATGGACAGTTTGACACATTCTGGTCAGTCCAGATGTATACACAGAACCCTTTAGTGCAAAATATGTGGACCAAGCCTGTCAAAGTGGATCTTTACAGCCATGCAAATGTGGATATTATGAAAATACTGGAATAGATAAGCACACACAGTTTATGCATTCACGTACTCCTGTCTGTCCTGTCACATAATAACCGGAGGAGCAGAGGTTACAAGCTCACATACTACCCACTAGTTAGTGACATACATCTGTACAGCATCCCACTGCTTTGTCAGAAATACACAACAGTTATGGTGGCCTATCAACAGTACATCTGACAAATATCTGGACATAATGTGACACTGGGTGAAGACACTGAGCTGCTAGCCAGGTCTCAAAGTACAGTGCAAACTACAGGCAGACTGCCACAACACTGGCCTACATTTCTTATGGATGAATACACATGTACCTTCAAATATAGCAGGCTCTACAGGCATTTAACAGTATGGAGTAACAGACACCTGTGTGAAAGTGCATACCCACAACCAATCTGAACACAGCCACAGTCACATATGGTAATCGTACTTAATATTACAGTTTATGAAATGTGTGAACAACACCATCCTCCTATGTGCCACTCATACACTAACCCTACATACAGTGGGCCAATACACAGTGTATTCCAATGCCTGTCTTTGGTATGGGACACGTGTCAGTCTGGCCCTACAAACATGTATGCTGATAGGGTACCATACACTGGAACATCCAACATCACATAGAACAGGACCAAGAACAATGACATCTACCACAGCCTGTATACAGGCCAAGGTACATATTCACAATACACACTCTGTCGACAATCACCATAAGTACACAGACCTCACTACTGTACATACTACAACAGAATGTACAGGTTTTGTCCTCAAATATAAGGCCTACTATACATAACAAGTCTATCAGTCTAATATCTCACTGGCTTGTTATCAGGTATGATGTCAGTAAATAATGATGTACTGAACATATACACCCCTTACTGCATGACATATGTACAAAGGTTGACAGAGTTGTGGCTGGTGGCACAAATACAGGGCCAATATTGACATGTTGCTGTGATAACCTCATACATTTACTGGTTTAACAGGGTTTGTTGTGACATATGTCTTCTGAGGGATATGGAGTCAGTAACTCACATGGCTGTCACCATGTACTGTCTGCAATCCTCAGAGTATGCTACTGTATTTCTAAAGATAGGAAATGTGCGAGTAACACAGCACATGTAAGACTCCAAACACTGGCCAGTCTGCAGATAGCCCTACAGGTGAGAGTTTCCTCAACCACATAACACTGTCATGACAGATATTAAATCTTGTAGAACAGCCATATCCACAGAAATCCTGTTAAACCAACATTACTTAAAATGTATAAGAGCAATACTTAACATTCTGTCCTCATGTCTGGAACATTCCCCTTTTGTTTGTTGGCCTGTCACCACAGTGTATATTTTAAGAGGTATATCCAACTACCCTCTGTGATGCTGTTTGTCAAACACCCACATGAACTCCTGCTCACAGTGAAGGAAAAGGGCCAACATCCACATGAAGTGCTTAGTTACAGGAGTGTGTTTCCATGCAGTTGGCTGTAGGAATGATAATACAGCTGTTCCACATGCAATCAGCTATTGGGGGACTGCAATTTGTGCACAGGCCATCAGCTGATCATGATTGCTGCCTAAGCAAAGCAGGTGTACTTTTCCACATCCACCAGAGAGGAAGTGAGAAAGACAGACAGAGACAAAGTAAGAAAGGAAGGGAATAGGAGAGTAAGAGCCAACATTTCACCAAGCAGAAAACAAGGAGAAAGGAAGAATGAAGACTCCACGGCTAGGAACAGAAATTTTAATCCACTGTACATTTCATTCGACTCAGCACACACTTCTGTGATAATTAGCAGCAGTATGTCAGTCCAAAGGGTTGAACCAATGAAAAATCGCAACAATCTTCTTCTTCTTCTTCTTCTTTCGGCTTTTTCCTGGTTAGGGGTCGCCACAGCAGATCACCTGTCCGCTGATGATTGGCAGGGAGTTTTACAGTGTCGAATTGCCAGCCTGGCGCCCAACCTTCCACAGAAGGCACACACATGCACACATTCACACCTAGGGCCAATTTAGAGTGTCCAATCCACCTACAGCATGTCTTTGGGATGTGGGAGGAAACCAGAGCACCCGGAGGAAACCCACGTGACCAAGGGGAGGACATGCAGACTCCGCACAGAAGGCACCTTAGCTGAGGATCAAACCAGAGAACCTAACAGTTAAGCACTTTCACCCAACAGATGTCAGGCTTCATCAGAACAAATTAACAGTGTTTAAAATGCTCTATAAATATAACCAGCAACTTCTAAACACCCAATGAAAATGAACTTCAATCAACCTTCAATTACTCATTTAAAAGAACATACCCACAATTTCTGAATACAAATAAGTATAAATATGTAATAACATAAAAACATTCAAACCCCTTTTAAAATATTTTACACAGTCATTGTTGTATTAATAACATTCCCACAATGCATAAATTACCCTTTGAAATTTGTTTTTATAGTTTTGCTGATCTCAATTTAAGGACACTACTAATACTAATATATTCATTCAACCCCGGGGGTTTTACTGCCTCTAACTTAATCTGCCAGAACAACTCTTTGTATTCAAGTCTGGCCTCCCAGTTACCTCCCGGGCATTTGGTATAACTTGTTCAATGACCATAAACTTAAACTTACAATTACGGCATACAGTAGAGTGCTTAAAAAGTGCACTAATTTCTTTCTCCTTCAAAATATCATATGTATGCTTGTAAATCCTCCTTAGATTCCTCTCTGTCTTTCCTACATAAAAACTGTTACATGCTTCGCACACTCCCACATAGACCAACCCTGAAGTGTTACATGTGTAGTGTCCCTTACTTTTCAACTTATAATTCTTGGCTGGTAGCACCACCTCATCTTTGTCAATAATGTTCCTACGCTGATTACACATTCTGCACTTATAAGTGCCAACTCTATTTCTTACCTTGTCATTATTGATGTTCCTCCTTTCCAATATTTCCCTTAAATTCATATCCCTCCTTCTAATGAATTTGGGTATATCAGGTATAAAGTTCTTGATTTCCTCGTGTATTTTGAATATTCCCCGGTGTCTCCTAATAATCCCTTCTATTTCCACAGAGGTGGTAGAGTATGTATGAACAAAGGCATTATCATATTTTGCCTGAATAAAGCTGTTTCATGTCTGAATTACAGCCTGCACCCAACAAAGCACCATACTTGACATCCCTGTCCCGAATCACTTCGTCAATCAAACTGTTCACCATACTTAATGGATATTCCCTCTGTACAAGCAATCCCTTAATAAATTCTAATTCCTGATGAAATATCAAAGGTTCACTACACATTCTTGAAGCTCTAATTAGTTGACCCTTCACAATACCCTTCTTCTGAAAATTAGGGTGACCACTACCATAGTGTAAATATGAATTTGAGAATGTGTGTTTCCTGTATACTAGAAAGGAAACAGTTGTTCACTAAGTCCTTGTACAACGTTACATCCAAATAGTTTATTTTCTCCAGGGACACTGTGCGTGTAAATCTCAAGAAAGTAGTTGTTGTGTTAATATATGTCAAGAAGGCTGTCAATTCATCCATTGACCCCTGCCAAAGCAAACAAATGTCATCCAGAAATCTAGTATAATAGATTATACTCTCATACCACTCCGTATTAATAATGTACTTCCTTTCCTAGAAATATAATACCAACTTGGCATACAGGGGGACACAGGCCGCCTCCATAGCCACACCTCGTTCTTGGTTATAATATTCACCATTGAATTATATATATAATTATTTGTAAGTATTGTTTCCATAAATTCAATAATCAAGTTAATCACATTGGCTTCCAGATACTTAGCTTCAGACAATACCTCCTGAAACCACTCTAATCCTATATTATGGGGGGATACTGGGGAATAATTTCACTATATCCACTGTCACTAGGTGTACTGTAGCACTGCATTTGTCACCCTTAATATTCCTTAAAAAAATCCCAGGAATTTTTAGTAATATGTTTTAAGGATCCTAGCAGCTTTTTCAAATGATAGTCATCAAATACGGCCAACGGTTCTGTTATAGAACCAACCCTCTGATACTATAGGCCTAAATACTGGATTTTCAATTCTTTTATGTGTCTTGGGTATTCCAAATATTATAGGTATATGTGGTTTCTCCACATGCAAAAAATTATAAAGATTCTTATCCAGTGCACTCTGTAACAAGTCGTCCTTCAAATAATATTAAATTTTAGCGTATGCGATATTTATTTCATTTTTGGACACTATACTGTATTTCTCCTCATCATTCAAAATTTCAAACATCTTTGCTTCATAATCTATTGTGTACATCAGCACCACCCCCTTATCAGGTTTCATTAACCTACATTTATTATAACATAATACATCTATTAAATGCTCCTCAATGTCAGTCAAATTCTTCACTACATTCTTTTTCATATTTAACTTCCTAATATCTTTTTCCACAAGTTCTACAAAAATGTTTAAGGCTGGATTAAGCAGGGGGGGTGTTAAAAGTGCTTGCACTACCCAATACTTGTTTATCACTTCTTTTCCCTTTAAACATCAAATTCAAATTTAACTTTCTGAAAAACATTTTGACATCCGCTAAGGTATTAACTAAGCTCAAAGGCCTATTAGGTACAAATTGAAAACTCTTTGTGAACAAGGTGAAATATTCATCAGTAATCACTAAGTCAGTATAATTGAAAATATTAAAGTTATCTCTTGTAACTTTTTTACCACCTTCAGTAATAGTGATATTGTTGATGTTACCTAAAAAATCTATATGTTTCAATGTTGTGCATATTGCCTCTCCCCTGACTGTTGTTCCTCACAAAATTCCTGTTGTTGCTCCATCCCCTCCCCTGAACCTGATTGTATTGATTGTAATTGCTGAAATGTCCTTGATTCTGTGCAATTCTTTTGCTTCTTCTCAATGGGGGTTGTTCTAAAGGGTGGGTATGGAAATTGCTAACATTCACATTTTCCTGAATAAATACTTCCTCATTCCCATTCTCAGCTTCAGCTGAACCATATTTAAACATTTTCTTTGGAGGTGGGTATGCTCTCCCTTCCTTATACTCAATTAAATCCCTCTGCAATTTCTTTACTTTTCTTGCTATCACCTTATCACAATATACATCTTCTTCTTCTTCTTTCAGCTTTTTCCCGGTTAGGGGTCGCCATAGCAGATCACCTGTTCGCTCATGATTGGCAGTGGAGTTTTACGGTGTTGAGTTGCCAGCCCGGCGCCCAACCTTCAACAGAAGACACACACATGCACACACTCACACCTAGGGCCAATTTAGAGTGCCCAATCCACCTACAGCATGTCTTTGGGATGTGGGAGGAAACTGGAGCACCCAGAGGAAAGCCACGTGACCACAGGGAGCACATGCAGACTCCACATAGAAGGCACCCCAGCCAAGAATCGAACTGGAGAATATCAATTTCCTTAAATACTGCATCATATTTCAAATTTTCAGTGTTGAAAAGACAGTTCACAGCAATTCTGTTTTGCAAAACATTAACTTCCTTCATCACACTCTCCCTTTGTTGTTCATAATTCCTAATCATAAACTTTAACAGTTCAGTACCAATTCTGTTAAATAGTTCCAACAACTCCTTGTGGAAATTACTGTTCATTTCAACATTATTATGGTACTTATAGAGCCGCAGTCCATTAAGTAGCCTTCATACTGCCACATACTCAGTCAAAGAATCAATTTCAAGCTGCAGTGTCTTTAAATTTAAAAGTTTCTCCTTGAATACCTTTAATAAATCCGCGTATGTCTCTTGCATTTGGGGTCTTTCTTCTGTAAATTTGAACCTTCTCCCAGTCCAATTTTCAAATATAAAGTCCTTCTTGATTGTTAACCTTGTTTAGAGCTGTAGAAGCATTTGGTGATTGCGAACGCATGTCCACTATGTTGACCGTTGCCTCCCTCCTCTGGTCAGCTGCCATCTGATTGGCCAATGAGAATGGGATGTCTACAGCATCACACAGTTGTTGCTGGTTACCTGGCAACCCAGAAACTCTGTTCTTCATCAAAATGGCTTGGTTGGAAGCAATTTGTGTCAAAATATCCAACATTTTGTTGAATTCCCCTCTTGTAACAGGAGTTGTCACTCACAACATCCTGGTCTTTAAAGATGTTAGGTGTATCCTTCAATGACATGTTATCCACTCCCTCGGCCATGGTGTCAACAACAAGGCAAACACTTCACCAATCAGAAAACAAGAAAAAAAGAAGACTTCACTGCTAGGAACAGAAACTTGAATTCACTGTACAGTCCATTTGACTCAGCACACACTTCTATGACAATTAGCAGCAGTAAGCAGTGTATCAGCCTAAAGGGTTGAACCAATGAACAATTGAAACAATACTCAAACACAATAAAATAACAGTTACGTGCTTTCGCCCAACAGATGTCAGGCTTCATCAGAACAAATTAACAGTTTTAAAATGCTCTATAAATATAATCAGCATCTTCTAAACACCCAATGAAAATTTAACTTCAATCAGCCTTCAATTACCCATTTAAAAGAACATACCCACAATTTCTGAATACAAATAAGTATAAATATGTAATAACAAAAACATTCAAACCCCTTTTAAACCATTTTACACAGTCATTGTTGCATTGATCAGCTGATCATGAGAATCATATACAAAACTCTAGCTGCTGCCTAAGCAAAGCAGATGTACTTTTCCACATTCACCAGAGAGGGAGGGAGATAGACAGGCAGAGACAAAGTAATAAAGGAAGGGAATAGGAGAGTAAGAGCCAATTATGTTTGTGTATGATCCATGAGCAGGGAGTGGTATCTGGGCATTATGACGGTTGCCTATATTATGTACTAATCCATACTGTCACATGGTAATTGCACATGGCTATACACATTTATGGCTGAGGATTGTCGACTAGAATCTGTACAATGTTTGGAAAATGTTGGCTTTGTAATGCTGACAATGGGACATGCAGCTCCTCAATATAATGATGTGGTAAAACCCACACTGCAATGGACCCTGTCATTACACAAACACTTCAACACCCTCACAGGACACTGATAACACACACACACAAACCAGTACTGAGTTTCAAACCCCTACCTGACTATGTATTGCTATAACATTGTTATGCAGTTATTGCATGCACCACGAAGCTTACATGTTGCAAAGCTGTTCAAAGGTATATTTAAAGGTGAGTGATATCAGCAACAGTGATAAAAGAGGGATAAGGGAAGTGTAGTACATGTGGCTGTCCACAGAAGCAGATGTCAAGGAAGACTCAACCACATTCTCTCAGGGAATCACATACATTATCACAGTTGGCAGGGTTAGGATTAAAACTCATACCTAACTAGTTTGCTACATTAAAGAATTACGCAGTTATCACATGTGCTACAGAGCTTATCAGGCTGATATATGGCCAAAGGGTTATTTCAAGGTGACTGACATCAGAAGGCATGCTACAGTAGGGCAATGAGAGGTGTAGTGAGTGTGAATGGCTTCAAAATCATTAATCTCCACACACACACACAGACACACACACACACACACACACACACACACACACACACACACACACACACACACACACACACACAGACACACACACATTTACCAGTAGTGACATGCATGGGTTTATTGCTTCACAGGTGTGTAGTAGTTGAATGTGCCAGAAAGCTGTACAAGGCTAGGTAAAGGGAATACCTTGGCATCAGGCTACATGACAATGGTCTCCAGTGTTTCAGGGGTGTAGTCCTTAGATTGGCCCACAGAGGTGGGTATTGTATTCACCATCCACTCATCTGGGTTACTATTATGGCTGGCCAGTGCTGTGCAATGGTTACCATGTATGTGATCTATATTCCATAACATGGACAGTTTCTGGGTTGTGCACGTCCCACATGCATGTTCTGTGAAGTGTGGAACTGCACTTGGGGTCTCTGGGGCATGTTGTGTGTACAGATTATCATCTGATGTGGCATTCCTGACCTCATGTGGTGAGACCTGGATATGGAACTGAGGTTGTGCCTGCACCTACACTAACAGCATGATACAGGTATTCAGTGGAGTTAGTGGCATCTGTCCATACAGGGCATGTGTATAATGCATGATATTCCCTTGGTGGTTACATATGCAGACTCTACAGTTGCTGCAGGCGTCCCAGTGGGAACATAGTAAAGGATCACTGTAGGCAATTATTTGCCTATTGTAGACATGGAACAGGGTGCCATGTCCTTTTTCTTGCTGGATAACACACACTCAGTCATGAGATGTTCATAGGTTCATAGGTTCATAGTAGATACTAGGCTATCTGCCCTAGGGCATTTATAAGCTAGCCAGAGTGTGTTTGGCTTTCGCCTTCCTTTTAGATTAGTTAACTGTGCCTCTGTATAGTAGGTCAAAGAGGATAGCCCTTTAAGGTTAGTTTACTGTGCCTCTGTTTAGCAGGGACACAGAAGGGATCCCAGGGGTAAACTTACGATCTCCCATCCACTCATCAAGATTTCTCTTGAAGAGGGTCAGTGAGGGGCTCTGCCTAACATGAATTGGGATTCTGTTCCAGAGTGAGGGGAGCCTCTGGGATATGAATCTGTCCCTCCAGCATGTCCTGTTTATTGCCGTGCTGAGGTTTAAGTCCCTGGATCGTGTAGCTCTAAGGGATTTGGATTTCTTGAGGTGGAGCATGTCCATTAATTCTGGGTTAGACATGGCTTTGTACGTCAGGCATAGATTGCCTCTGAGTAGGTGGTAAGCAACTGAGTAGAGCTGGAGTTTCTTTAGTTGAACTGCATAGGGCATCTGTTTGAGGCCCATGATCCTCTTGGTAAGGTACTTTTGGGGTCTCTCCAGTTGCTGCAGTTGTCGGGTAAGGTACATCCCAAATGGGGCATTGTATTCAATTATGGGCCTGATGAGTGATGAGTAGAGGGGCACAATGACCTCTCTAGATCTAGATGTGAACCCTTTCGTGATAAGGTGGGCTATATAGAAAGTCTTTATAACCACTTTGGCAACATGATTGCCAAATGAGAGATTACTATCTACTTGGGTCCCCAAATCCCTAATTACTTCTTCCGTAATTAATGGATTACCTCCTATGTGGTAATTTGTGGGCATTTTGTTTGTCCCAAAGGGAATGACTATGCACTTTTTTGCATTTAGCTTGAGGCCGTGGTTCTGGCACCAGGTATCCATCTCTGTGAGGCCCTTTTGGAGGATGCTTGTGTCAGCCAGAGAGTTGATTATGGCTCCCAGTTTGCAGTCATCTGTGAACTTGGTCAGCCGTAGTCCTCCCGTGTTAGCCTGTACCTCAGAAAAGTATATATCGAACAAGAGAGGTCCCAGGACTGAGTCTTGTGGGATGCCACTTGTAACTGGTTTAGAGTCAGACATGGCACCTGCAATTCTGACCATGTGGGTTCTATTCCTGAGCCAGTTTGCAATCCATCTTGTGACATAGGGGCTAATATTTAAGATGGTAAGCTTATTTATTATGCCCGAGTGGGGTATTGTGTCAAAGGCTTTTGCGAGGTCCAGGTAGGCTGTGTGGACTACCTTCCCCTCATCTATGGCCTTGGTAACCGTTTCAAAGAAGTTAAATAGGTTTAAGAGGCAAGATCTGCCCTTAACAAAGCCGAATTGGGTAGGGTCCAGTGTCTGGAGGTTCCCAATGTCTTTGTTTATGAGTTCCATGAGGATACGTTCCATAGCTTTGTAGACCAGACTAGTCAGGCTAATAGGGCGATAGTTCCTGGGGTCACCTTTGTGGAGCGGGACCACTGTTGCTGTACGCCATTCTTTAGGTACATATCCTGTAGTAAGGCTGAGTTTGAACAGTGACTTTATGTGAGGGTTCAGTTCTTCTTGGAGCTCATGTAAGATGCAGCCCATGACACCGTCCGGTCCCATTGATGCTGTGTTTTTTGCTTTGGAGAGAGCAGCCTTCACCTGTACATCTGTGATGTCTGGGAGGCCACATTCTGTTGGGATAGAAATTTTCTCTTTTGGGGGGAAGGGAGAGAAATTTGCACTGAACCTGTCTGCCAGGATGTTGGCAATGTCTGTGGGTTCAGTGAATTTTTTGCCATTTTTTACTAACTCAGAGCATATCTGGGAGTTGCCACCCAGATTCTTGACATAAATAAAGAAGGTCTTGAGATTATCTTTAGTGTCCTGGGAAATTTTTCTTTCGAAGCTGGCCTTTGATGATTTTATGAGGGATCGTAGTTTCTTGCTAGTACTGATCAGAGATGCCTTCCCTTTTTGGGATTTTGTTCTGTCATGTAGTAGCTTCCTCCTTCTGTTCTTTAGCTTATTTATGGCTGGGGTCCACCAGACAGGTCTCCTGCTTTTGGAGGAGTGAGTCTTGGTTTTATTTGGGATAGCACGATACATGCATTCCTGTAGGTGCTCATAGAATGCGTTTGAAAAGGATTCTGCAGTTCTGGCAGTATTTTCCACTGGCCCTGGGGCTTTGAAGGATTCGACCTCGGTTTTGAGAAGTGTGACATTTGCTTTTGAGAAATTTTTCACAGTGGTTTCCTTGGCTGGGGGTGGGGACGGGATATGGATGTCCAGTGAGATTAGTTTATGGTCTGATCTTACCAATGAGGGGTTTAACTCTGGTGTGGAACATATAGTCCCTATGTTGGTGATGACCAGGTCCAATATGTTGTCCCCTCTTGTGGGAGTGGTGACCAGTTGTTCCATAGCATTTGAGTTTATAAATTCTAAGAACTGTTGGGCAAGGGTGTTTGGGCTTGAGTAGTTTTCCCAATTAATGTTTGGGTAGTTGAAGTCACACAATATTATGGTGTTTGGAGAGACCTTCATATTCTCCAGTGTTCTCAGGAATGCCGAGTGAGGTTGCTGAGATTGGGAAGGTGGTCTGTAGCAGGCTACAAAATGGAAGGCAGTTTTGCCCACTGTTAGTTGCACATGGATGGTCTCCGATGCATTGTGCAGTGCCACTAACCTGGAGGTGTGGGTATCTTTGATTAATATGGATTCTCCCCCTCCTTTTGTGTTTCGGTCCAAGCTTGGGGCCAAAAAGCATGGTATGAGTTATAACCTGGTAGTGCTGGGGTGCTCTTGGGAGTCTAAACCAGGTTTCTGTTACTGCACAGATATCAATATTCTCCATACTGAGGAGAGCCTCGAGTGCATGCATGTTGAGATTTAGACTTCTGGCATTGAGTAGCATTACCCTTATTTTTTTTCTCCTTGTGTTTTCTATGGAGGTGGGTTTGTCTTTTGAGCCTTGCCTAAAAAAGGCACTATGGGGGTGGCAAGAGCCTTAGCCAGTATTTGAAAGCCCAGGGGTGACAGGTGCAAGCCATCCCTAAGGAAGCAACGTGGCTTGTCGAGCATGTCATCCCAGGCTGACAGACACTGGATCCCCTTTGAATGACACCAATACTTTAGCCAATTGTTAAAATTGATAATTTTATCTTTATACTGTGGCATCATTCTTGGTGAGGGCAAGATGCTACTCAAGGTCAGGGTCATACCATCCTGGGCTACATGATCAGAGAGCTCCTCTATGTCTCTTTTCATGTAGTCCAGGGAGGTACGTCTCAGGTCATTCACACCAGCATGGACAATGACGGAGTCATATTTGTACTTACTTTGGAGTGATCTGAGTGCTTGTGGCAGATCCTGGTGCCCGACATGCAGCTTACAGTGACCTTCTCTTTGTTCAGTCTGGTGAGTGGGACGTCAGTGTGTCTGACAACAGAGTCACCTATTACAAGTGTATTTGGTGTGTTGTTTAGCCTTAAGGGCTGTGACTGTGTGGCACACTGACTTTGTGAAGTATGTGCTACATGGGTATTGTTGTGAGGTAGCGGTTGCTTGGATGTCTGCTTTGGAGAACTCTGCTGCTTTGGTAGATTTTTATTTAGAGCCTCCGAGTATGATTTTGTGTGTTTATGTGTTTGGTTTGTTGATGCGATAGGTCTATGTGAGACTGGATTTGTGGTGTGAGTGGTTACCTTCTCCTCCTGACTGACTAAGCCAGTCTTGGGTTGAGAGAGCTCAGTCTCCAGTTTGACTGTATAGTTGCATCTCTCACATATATTTGAGCTTGTTGGGAGGAGGAGGGGGTGGTCTGTGTACATAAGGCAACTGTAACATTGCCTCAAGATTACCAGATTCACTAGCTGGACTGGAGAGTAAACCTGAAACTGTCCTTTGAACATGCCAGAATAGTATAAGGAACTGTTTATTGACTGATCAGAAAGGACCAATAGGGAGCCAAGTACTTATAAAGAGTATAAGAGGATGTAGTGCTTTAGTTTGTTAGTGTTTACTTATAAGTTTTAAGCAAGTGCAGGGCTTTAGAAGGAAAATAGAGTGCTTACTTTGAGAGTTAGAACAGTTCTAAGGGAAAAAGTGAAGAGTAGACTTTGTGGAGCCAGGAATAGTTTAAACCTGTTTAAGCGGCGCTGCCCAATGCTGCATGGTGCGCAAAAGCATCGCGCAAAACCGCGCAAATGCGGGTTTTAAAGCAGGGAAACTGAAAGAGATAGGAATTGACCCAAAACGGCCAATAAGATACTAGTTTCTGGGCTGAGACCACTCCTCCAGGGACAGATAGGCTGCTCAAAGCTCCCCACTCTCACTGGTGAACAGAGAAGCTTCTTCCTATCCAAGTAAGGATATGGGCAACACAGGAAGCTATACCACAGTCCGGAATTCAGCAAAGCCTGAAATCTGGACTAATCTAGTTCTGTAAGGTGGGAAAAAGAATATTTTTATTTTTTTTTGTTTTTTTGCAGAGAATAACAGAAAATCACACAGAAAACACTGTAAATGCTATAAACAGGCTAGCGCACTTGAGTGTGTAGCCTATAACAATTAAACAATATAAAAACAACTTTTTAAAAAGTGCAAAAGCAGGTAAGGCAGTACAATTTTAAACTTTTTCAAACACAGATCAGTTAGAAACTCGCTTTTTAGGTGGGAAAATGCAGTCAGAGCAGAAAGCAAAGAAAAATACATAAATCAGTTGAAAGTCTCTATTAGATCTCTCTGTTGCCTGTATCACTCTGCAGAACACCATGAGGAGCTGTGCTGAGTTGTATACTGGCACAAAACCATGCAAATGTGGGTTTTAAAGAAGGGAAACTGAAAGAGATTGGAATTGACCCAAAACGGCCAATAAGCACACATCACAGTACATTCTGATATCAGTGGCAGTATTGTGGTCAACAGGCATGTAGTCCACTGCAATAACGCTGTTGTTACTATCTGTGGGCAATATGCAGAGAACTACCAATATAGTGGTTGTTGCCTAGCCACGTGTGTTTGTGTATGAGACATGGGTGGAGAGTGTTCTCTGAGTAATACAAGGGTTACCTATATTGTTCACTGATCCATAACATCACATGTAGGGTTATGGGTTCTCTACACCAGCCTCTCTGCTGTTTGACATCTGTTGTCCTGGTAAGGTGGACATTGTGACATATAGTAGGTCCTCAATATAATAATTTAACAAAACCCACCCCACAATGCATCCTGTCATTTTTCAATCACAGCATCCTCCACACAGGAAACTGATGGCAAACACACACACACACACACACACACACACACACACACACACACACACACACACACACACACACACTTGGCAGTACTGAGATTCAAACACCTACCTAGCTATGTATTGCTACTACAGTGTACCACACTTGTCACACGTGCCACAGAGCTTATTGGATGGATGTTGTCCCAAGGTACTTCTAAGGTGAGGAACATCACCAGCTCTTGTAAATACTGGCATTGGGTGATGTAGTGGGTGAGAGATCCGAAAAATAAGTTTACCCTAATCACACATTTACATTTGTCAGTGGTGAGGTTCAAACCTCTACAGACAATTATGGTTACACATTTAGCACATGCACTACTGACCTGACATCATATAGGCTTTGCAACAGATACTTGTAAGGTGGATGATATCTGAAGGACTGATAAAGTCAGGCTCTGAGATGTATACTGTCGATAAATAGGGACAACATCTTTGAAGTACACACACAAACACTTGCCACAGATGCGATTAAAACTGAGAGCTGTGTAGTTACTGTTATTACATTTCTCCTCATTTATGGCATGCACCACAGAGTTTATAGGGTTAGCCATTCTTCAAATGTATGTTTCAAGTTAGATGGCATCAGCAGGTTTGCTAAAGTAGGGCAATAGGAGGTATAGTGACTGTGAATGGCCTCAAAAGCAGTACTTTCTATACACACATAGAGTTCCACAGTTGTCATGTCTGAGATTAGAACTCCTATCTAACTAGTACATCACACTATAGCATTACACAGTTTTTGCACATGCCACGGATCTTACAGGGCTAAATTTTGACCAAGGAGGTATTTCAAGGAGCTGACATCAGCAGGATTGCTAAAGTAGGGCAATGGGAGGTGTAGTGTCTATGAATGGCCTCAAAATCACTTATCCCTACACACACACACACACACACACACACACACACACACACACACACACACACACACACACACACACACACACACACACACACAGAGTTTCACAGTTGCTATGTCTGGGATTAGAACTCCTACCTAACTAGTACATCACACTATAGCATAACACAGTTATTGCACATGCCACAGAGCTTACAGGGCTGAATGCTGTCCAAGGAGGTATTTCAAGGTGACTGACATCAGCAGGCTTGGTAAAGTAAGGCAGTAGAAGGTGTAGTGACTGTGCATGGCCTCAAAAGCATTGGTCCTTACACTCACAGTTGCAATGTCTGGGATTAGAACTCATATCTAACTAGAACATCATACTATAGCATTACACAGTCATTGCACATGCCACTGAGCTTATAGGGATGATCCTTGTCCAAAGGGGTATTTCAAGGTGACTGACATCAGCAGGCTAGTTAAACTAGGGCAATGAAAAGTGCAGTGTGCATGAAGGGGCCATAAACCATTCCTCTAAAAACACACAAACAACACTCAGTCACACACAACTTTACATTTGACAGGACTGTGTATATGACTGCTAGATGAATAATGACTTGTACTGTCGTGTTACACATTTATCACATGCACCACAGACACTATAGTGCTGAGGGCTATCAAAAGCAAATGTCTACAGTGATAGACATTGGTACATCATGTAATACTGACCAATTGGATGTGTGGTGGGTGGGACATGCCTCATGATGGGAAGTTCTTTGTCACTGTCTGTCTCTCTCTTCTCCACATTTCTGTTTATGTATGTTTGACCTATTATAGTGGGTTTTCCTTGGCTATATGTGTGTATTCCTATCTGATGTGTGTGCCAAGCATGACTGGTGTGCAATGTGGTGTGTGTGTACAGACATCAACGACTGACAGATATGTATAGCCCACTGTTGTTGACAGACATGGGCTTCATTTCTCCAAGTGTGGGACCATGCCCAGTATGACCATTCTGTAGTTTGTTGTCAGACATGGGCTTTGTTCCTCTAAGTGTGGGGGGCATGCCCAGTATAACCTTCTGTATTGAATGTGTGAATCCATTCCAGGTAGGCTGTACTCCAGTGCAGGCATTTGTGTTCTACACCTACACCTACAGCTAGCAACCTGTTTCTGCATGGTATCTGTAGCTAAGCTGACAATATGGATTCACAATGGGCAAAGGATAGTGGTATACTGTAACTAATTGTGTCTGTGCTGCTTCTGCTAGATGGTTTTGGTGTTAGAGATATTCAGACATATGTACTGTCTTAAACTGTGATGTATTATGTCCTAAACTACTGACAGATATACATATTTGCTCGTAGGAATTTCCTGGGGAATACAAGATGAATGAAGCTGGGTTCAGTATTGTGGTCAGCAGCCTACATATTCCTGCACAATTATGCCATTCTAGAGGGGTAGTTGCAGACACTTGTGATGGGTCCATGTAAATGGTCCAGCACCTTGGTACTGTGATGGCTGAAGATCCCTTGTTTGTACATCTATCGACGTGACAGAATGGCCATATTCTGCTGTGGCCATACCCCTCAGCTGTACACATTCATACAGGTTACCCAGAGGCAGGGCTCATATATCTGGTCATTTCTCCTTCACATTGTGGTCTATGAGTAGGTTTGTAGCCACCCAATCCTGGGTTTACAGGCAGGGATAGTATGGGCACACATCAGCAATTCAGACTTCACACACTCCATGGCATCCATACCTTTATGTTATTCTATCCTCTTGCTAACATTATGCAAGCGATATCTGATAAGTATCCCTATAGTTACCACTTAATTCCAGCAGTATTTATGGGTTGGTCCACAGTTCATGCAGTAGGACATGGTGGACATGCTACTGGGATTTGCTGATATGGCCTCACATCTGTATTCTGTGGACTGTGTTATGTCGTTATTTGGGACTCCATGAGATAACATACACTGGCAGTACTGGTGAGGCACAGGCCTTTGATTGAGGACTGTAGGGCATTTGGTAGTGATACAGGCCACTGCATTCTGTCACTCCTACAGTCCCAGGATGCAAGCCACTGGATTCCCCTGGGGTGACAGGGTAGGTGCAAAAGGTGTTAATGGCAATAGTTTCTGTCCTTATTAATCCATTAGTGTGGATGCTAGCAGGGTGCTGCTTACAGCTAGAGATGCACCTGCATGGGGCACCTCCTCAGCATGCTGCATTCTGTGGGTATTTCCATACAGAAGTGGGGTCATATTGTACTCATTCCCAACAGCAGGAATATAACCTGCTATGAACCTGTGGATGATGGTGGGTTGAGCTGAGTGCATGTGTGCTATGAAAGCTTCTTGCAACTGACTCACAGGTCTATATTAGAAGTTTGAATGCACAAGTGTCCAAATGCCATAACATCAAACTGGGAAGTTCGAAATGTCAAAATAGAGAAGCTGTGGAACACCAATTTTTTTTCCCAGGGAAAAAAATTTGGTGGGCCATTTCCGCAGCTTTGCTATTTCCTCCACTGTGGTGTGATCTCGGAGTTGGTATATTTAAGTAGGGGGTGTGCAGGGGCAAAGGGCCCCATATTAGGAACATTTTACAGTGCATGTGTGTTTTTTGGTTTTGTACAGGAACAACAATTTTTTTTTCCTTAGGAAAAAAAATTGCTGTTCTGAGTGTTCAAAGTTATTGCATTTCGAACTTCTGGATTCAACATTTCCATAGTCAAACTTATTGCAGTTCGACTATGTGATATAGACCATGACTCACAGATATACGTGGGATATTCCCCTTATGCTGGCTTGTGTGAGGACATCAGTGGTTTCTCAGTACTCCATAACTGTGCCTTTTGTGATCTGCCAGTGTTTGGCCAGACTGCATCAGTATTTCATACTACACAGACAACTAATGTGCTGCTAACCTGTATGTACAATTCCAAAGGTATGTCCACTTGACAGTAACATTTTATACACTCTCTGTCTAGGGTAGTTCCACCTGTGCACTGTGTGTATGTCTGGGCCCGCATTCATGCCATGTCCATCTTTCAGATGGTGACAGATATTATATCCAAACAATTAGTATGGATTACTGCTGAATTGAGTCTTGTTGGGATGCATTGTGTTTGGCACTGCAGTTGTTAGAACTTGGCCCTGTCATCAACAGTACTGGCCGTAGGCCACCAGGACACAACCCTCCATGCCTATATGCTGACCACTTTCTCACAATATACAACACACAACAACCTAACACACAGAGCCCTGCGTATTGTACATGTGCAACAATCTATCCTGCTAATTTGGCCAGCTCAGATAATCTGTGCTCCACTGTTATTATACCCACATGTACATATTACTACATTAATACATATGATTGTGGTGGGGCACACCTGACAAGTGTAAACATTTGCTATGACTATACTGGTATTTCAGGTACCCTGTTGGCTTCCATTTCATTCTGTATTCTGACCTATCATGCAGACTAGAGGCATATCAGTGTAGTACAGATCTTAGGTTTTATTGACCTGAATTTCAATTTCAGACTGCTTACCCTTCTGAACTAACATCCAACTGCCTGATCTGTTGTAGTCTGTCTATGTAGGTCTGGAGGGGGCTGTTCTCCATTGCCATCAATTGGAGGCCTTAGCACAACCTTTCTTTGTGGTCATCTACATCTATCCTGCTGGCTGAGACTGTTGTTGTGTATGTGAGCCTCACTGACATGCATGTATGTGTCCTATGGACACACATTTGGCCCACCATATGTCCTGCAGTGGGATTTGTCACCTTATGTAGTACTGCATACTATGTTGACACCAGTATTTGTTAAGGATTTCATGCTGCCCATATAGGTGTCTACTATCTGCTGCCATCCCATTCAGCCACCCAATTCCCCTGCATGCTCACATCCATACCATAGATACAAGTAGCAGAACATACTACTCCATTCAACAATTGATAGGGAGAGTGATTTACCTTGTGGCTGTGCCAGATTGAGGATGGTGCTGGGTGGGCTGATTATGTCTGATGCACATAGTACACTCCCTATACATGGTTAAGTACAGGTAGTGTCATGTTTGGCATCCCTTTTACTGTATGTGCAAGTCAGAGAGAGGTGTCATTCTCTGGGTTCCTACCATGTCAGTATATGTGCTATGCGTTGCCTCTTAGCCAAAGCCTAGGCATAGTGGGCATGCCTCCTTCTGCCTACAGGGGCAGACTCAGGTTGTTCCTCCTCCAATTCTCTCTGTGCCTGTGTTAGCCTTGGCAATGGTGGGGGGCTGTGTGGCCCTGCTGCATGCTGTTCCTGCTGCAGCTGTTTCTGCAAGATCATATTGTGTAGCATGGCACATACAATGACAATTTGGGTACATGTAGCTGGAGAGTCCTGCAAAGCTCCACCGGATATGTCCGGGCACCAGAACCATTATTTGAGCATCCCAAACACATGCTCTATTATGATTCTGGTTTGTGCGTGTGCCTCATTATGAGTTCTTGTTCAGTTTTGCATGCATTTCTGATGGGTGTCATCAGCCATGGCTCCAATGCATAACCAGCATCCCCCACTAGGTGGTCATATGGGATGTCCCCATTATCAAATCTCTGGTACAGCTGTGTCATATGCCAGTTGTGGGAGTCATGATAGCTTACAGAGCTGCCAGCACACACATTCATTATAATGCCCTGGGCATCGCACATGACCTGGCAATTTATGGAGGGGAAGCCCTTGCGGTTTATGCAGACCCTACCCTGCTCACTGGGTGGTGCTTTGATGTGTATGTGCATGCAGTCTATAGCACCCACTACCTCAGGATATTCTGTTATTTGGTGGAAGAGATGCATATTGCTGGTCAATGCCTCATGGGTGTTGTGGAAATAAATGTGCTCACTGGCATGTGCTGACATGGCATCCAGGAACAGGTGAAGTACCCTGGATGCTGATGCCGGTGAGATCCCCATGATATCCCCAGCTGGCCTTTGGAAGGTATCTGTTGGTAACATTCTTAAGCCTACACATACCTTGGTATCCACGGGGATGGGTTCCCCTCTGTTGGTTCTGTGTGTGAGGCATGGCTGGCACATCTCAACAATTTGCTGTTGGGGGTCCCTGTCCACCTTATAGAGCTCCACTATCTCCAGCTCATGTAGCCCTTGGTAGGTTACCCTGGGACTGTACACTCTTCTCATTCTCCTCACTGTAGGTTGGTCATCAGCGTTCTCATCCTCACCACCTTCAGCCTCTTCCACATATTGATTTATGAGAGCAAAAGCAGCCCCTATCATTTTGTTAGGTAAAATATTCCCGTTCGTGTACACCGGTGATGTAGAGATTGTGAGAAAAAACAGAGAGAAAGGTGTTTGCATAGATTATAGTAGTGTGCTGGGCTGGGCTGCTGCCTGTGTCATTGGCTGATTCTGATACATTTCTCCTGCCAGATATGCTTGTTCTCCTTGATTACCTTCCTACTGCTGTTTTACCTTCCCATTGTCTTCCTGTTTAAGCCTCGAGGCGCGCAGCGCAAACCCAGTGCTGAGATGTGAACAGAGCTGCTATTTCCTGTTTTTTTTTTCTGTTTAAAACCCGGTGCACAGGGTGCACACCCATTTAGGCAATGTAAATACTGCAAGGCAGCTTCAGACACACACTCTTCCTTAGCTGTGCTTAGTTAAGGGCAAACATGGGCCACAGAGCTCCAATAAGCTTACAGCATGCATGACACCCCCCCCCTTACGAATTTATCTAGCTCTTAGGCTTACACCATGGTATTACTGCACCTACACAATTGGGTGCAAGCTAGCACTGAGGGGAAATCTGTGATTCAGTATCATTGCCCTCATCTGCATAGGACTGACTGCTAATGCATGGTTAGAAAACTAACACTCAGCCTTCCCCCTTAGCAACCACTATTCCATGGTCTTGTTGTGTTATGCATGCCATTGACTATTATGGCAACATTATGATTTGGGTTTGAAAGCTTATATCCAGCTTTTTTTATTATTTTCGGGCTGTTCCCATTTGCTCACCACTGCTCGGCATTTAAATGGCCAAAATCGGCCAAAAATAAAGTAAATTTTTATAATTTTGCAACTAATTTTCATGCCTATGGCCATATATTTGACCTTTGGCATGCATAACCTTTTTAATACATGCATTTGTATGAGCTGTCATGCCTCTGTTTTGTAGTTTGCAGAAATATATTCAACTACTGGCTGAATACATTTCTGCAGTCTACACTATTCCTGCATGGATGTCTGCCTGCTTCCTGGATTGCTAATTCACCTCATTTGCATGGTTTTCACCAGCAAATGAGGTAATTAGCAAAAAGGGGCTGTGTCCATGCAAGGATAGTGCAGGAGCACTTGTGCACATCCCGGGAGCTAATTCCTGGATCACACATCAGCCATATTGCCTGCAGCAGCTCTTGCACTATTTCTGCATGCTGTGAAGAGCTCTTTGAATCCTGGGGACGATCATCAGGTACCAGTAGAGTGTAACTGTAGTATCTGTATTGATGTATGAAGCCACAAGGATATCAGGGCTTTGTAAATAAATGCTAATAGAGCAATAACTACCATTAATATAAGGAAATAGCATGAAAAATTATGCTGACTTTGCAAAGTGTCAAATATTGAAATCCAGCTGATAAAATACGCATTTCAGAAATACTCTTGGAAGGAGTAAGTAGCAACTGAGCTTTCTAAGAAATGTACTTGGATCTGCAGAAGCTGACATTTTGGAGGCAGGCAAGATTTACTTTCCCAAAACAAATTACATAAGGCATTGAATGAGAGGGATGAGGTAGGAGACTGCCTGTTCTTTCAGTGCTAGCTGATCCCATGATAGCAGGCATTGCCTTGCATATACCTGGATGTCTATATCAACAAATGGTGAGGTATGACTCATTTTGTTACAAGTGATACTTAAAAACTCAAGCACTAGGTTTTGCATTTCTATGGAAAAAAGTAAATCAGATAATCTGGCATTACATGACTGGTTCCATGGTGAGAGTGACACCAATTACAACTTATAACTTTACTACTTTTGATAGACAGTAAATGAGTCTATAGTGATAGATGGCATGCTTTGAAAAATCACCTCATTAAATACACATCCTGGGATATGGAGAAAACATGTGCTTTAATTTCCAATGAAAAAAGCACTGAAAGTTCTGTTATCCGAGATGCAGATGTACTTGTCCTGTTCCTTCTATTCAATTTGTTTCCGTCTATAGGGATGTGATATGATTTTTTAGGTCATGTATAAAATCAGTACAAAATTGTGAATATCTTGACTTGAACTCGTTGTTGGATGCCTGTTATTAATGTCACCAGATTCCATGTCTTCACATGTTTATTGATCTAATGTGAAACAAGCTTGCCTGTGTCTCCATCCCTTACATTTATCTGAGGATGCTTTTGAACATCCAAATGTTTGCACTGTCCTTTTGAGAGATAAATGTAAACTGATATCTAGTTTATTTATTTATCTTAGTTAAATGGGTAGGTGGGCTAGTCAGAGTCTCTTTCTAGTCATGGCTCGGGGTGCAAGGCATTCTAATTAAAGTAATATGCAAATAATTACAGATTATATTTAAAGTTTTGTATAATAGCTTACAGTTATGCTTTTTGACTAACAAATGTAAACAAAGACAAAAGAAAGCAACAGTCATACAGCCTAGAATATAATAAAAATACTATAGCTTAAGTGGAAGTTAAGTAGGTAAAACTTATTCAGATGTCATTCTCCTTCACTCTGTTCACTCTCATATTTTGGTCACTTGTGATCCTTCATTTGCCTCAACACATCAATACTTATCATTCATAGACTGTGCCAGGGGTATTGAGGGATATAACGCTCTGACTACAGCTCAGGTGACTTGGGTTCAATTAGCATCTCCGGTACTTGACATTACAGAGAAGGAGGAAGGTCAAGACAGTTCTATATAGGAAAGGTACTCACATGTGACACATTAATGCTGCTGATTTCTCTGATGGACATTGCTTGTGTACCCTGTGGCTGATCTGGGTAGTCCTCCCAATGGTAACCCCTTGATGAAGTGAAGGGGTGGAGTGGTATGGATGCCAATTGCAAGACCCCTCCATACGGTGGTCCTGGTTGATCACAGGGTGGGAATGTTGGAAGAGATCCCCTCTTTGACTATGGTATGATGCTGTCTTGGTGCCTCAATCTCTTACCCACCCCAAACAGGTGTCAGAATTAGTCCATGGGAGGCTAAGTGGAGTTCAGTAGACCCAATGGATTAGTAAAGGCTCAGGGAGCAGCTGACAGACAGCTGCAAGGAGCCTAAAATGTGCAAATATATATATATATATATATATATATATATATATATATATATATATATATATATATATATCATCCCACATTACCCAATGGTATCTCCCCATTCAAGGGGAATTTGCCTTAATAGCACCCCACATTTTATATTGTGGCAGATACTAAGAGTTCACGGCCAATAGTATTTCACCCTGAAGGTAGTTAAACATTTTTTTCTGAACATCTAACTTGTGTTGCAGGTTTATGACTACAATGGATACAGTACCATTCCTGTAATTCTTTAACAAACTTATGATTGACTTGCAAATACCATCAACATAGAGGCCTCAGATGACTGGATGGAATAGATGGAATAACTTCTGACCTGCAACAGCTGATGTTGCAGTTGAAAATTACTCACGGTACAATGTAGCAGGACGTGCTGCAGTAGCGTTATCGCCTCACAGTTAGACGTTACCCATTCGATTCTCAGTTAGAGCATCTTCTGTGTGGTGACATGCGTGAACGGGCATTCCTTCGTTGAAGGTTGTGCATTAGGCCCGGCAAGCCAGCACGTAAAACTCTACTGCCAATCATTAGCGGACCGGAGTTCCACTATGGCAACTCCTAACCAGAAAAAGCCGAAAGACACAAACAAACAAACAAACAATGTAGCAGGACAGTAGACCATAAAGTATCAATTCTGTCTCTCCAGGACAGATGCAAAGATGCACCATTCAAGCCTAGTTTGTCTTTTACAATATATCCTAGGCTGACACTTAACTGATCGTCAATGAATGCCACTAAGCCAGAATACAAAAAAAATCAATATAATGCTGACCTAGGAAGTTATGTACTCTGTGAATTTGGATGGTGCAGTGGTGCAGCAGTAGCACTGTCGCCTCACAGCAAGAGGTTCTCCGTTTTGTTCTTGGCTGGGGTGCCTTGTGTGTAGAGTCTGCATGTTCTCCCTGCATTTGTGTGGGTTAGCTCTGGTTTCCTCCCACATTAGAAAGGCATGCATCTGGAATGTTTCTCCCCAGGCCTCCACTGAAAATTGGCTTCATTCCAAGTTGGACTTTCCCAGTAAATAAATAGTCCCTAGCATTAAAGAGATTAACCTTAAATCACAAACCACACAGAACAGCAATAAAATTAGAAATAAAAAAAAAAAAAAACAAAGACAAGTCAGCTCTAATGAAAGTCTGTAACATGAAACCAGGCATTACCACTGACCTTTGCAAAGCAATCAGCTATAAAACTGACAGTAGTATAGGCAGTTGCCAAGCAATATGAGTCCTTAAAAAGTTATTTGCCAGCCCAAAATGGCCCCTTCACTTATATTGCACTAATCTTCCTTTCCTCCCAGCTTGCATTCTTATTTCTTCTTTGGAAGAAAGCATTTCTGAATTCAGCAGGTTGAGAAAAACTTCAGAAACATGGTTTTCACTTGTCTCACTTTCACTGATGATAAGGTGTCATAGGATCATAGGAGATTGTTAGGCTAATGACTCTTTGGTCCTTACAAGCCTAGCCAAGAGTATATCCCAAAAAAAGAAACCCCAATCAGCACCTGTTGCCTCTGTCACTGAAGGACACAGGTGGAACCCCTAAGACAAATTTGTGGTTACCCATCCACTCATTAAGGCCGCACTTGAAGAAGGTCAGCAACGTACTTTGTTTGACGTGTATGGGGACTCTATTCCAGAGACAGGCAGCCTCTGGGAAACAAACCTGTCTCTCCAGCAGGTTTTTTAATAGCACATATTAGATTTAAGCCTTTTAATCGGGTACTATGTGAGCAGTTGGACTTACGGATGTGGAGCATCTCTAGAAGAGCAGGGTCTGAGATTGCCTTGTAGGTGAGACACAGATCACCACTGAACAATCTGTACAATACAGAGTAGAGTGATGGTGATTTGAGCCTGTCCACATAGGACAGGTGTTGGAGGCCATGGGTTCCCTTTTTTGAGGTATTTCTGTGGCCTTTCCAGTTGATGCAGGTGTATGGAGAGGTACATACCAAATGTGGCGTTGTACTCAATTATTGGCCTAATGTACAGAGAGGTAATAACCTCCTTTTTTTCTGGATGCAATCCCTTTACTTATGAGATGAACAAAGTAAAAGGCTTTTCTGACCACTGCCGCTACATGATGGTCAAAAATGAGATTGCTGTCAACTTGTGTACCCAGGCCTCTCACCACAGGTCATGTGCTTAGGGGGTTGCCATTAATGTGGTAATCAGTAGGGGCCATGTTTTTGCTGAATGGTATAATAATACATTTTTCTGCATTTAACTTAAGGCCATGACCAGTCATTTGTTGCTGTGAGACCCTCTTGAAGTATGTTAACATCATTTGGGGAGTCATGACAGCACCCAACTTACAGTCGTCCACAAACTTGGTCATCCACAGGCCTTTTGTCTTTGTCTGGACCTCTGAGAAGTAGATGCCAAACAATAGGGGTCCCAGGAAAGATCCTTGGTGGACACCACTAGTGACAGGTCTTCTCTCAGAGGGGGAGGCACCTATTTTGACCTTGTGGGTCCTATCAGTGAGCCAGTTGGCCACCCACCTGATGAGATAGGAATCTATACCAAGTTGTGTTAGCTTTTTGATGATGCCCGAGTGGGGGATTATGTCAAAGGCTTTGGCCAAGTCAAGGTAAACTGTATGTACTGACTTTCCCTCATCCAGTGCCTTGGTGACAGTCTCAAAAAAGTCAACCAGTGTCGATGTCCTTATCATCAGTGATGGAGAACCCCTCATATGTATTTTCTAATGGGAGCATAGATTACAAACTCTTCCATATTGGAGGCTTTCAAGAAAATTCCTCAGCATCTTTAGCCATCTATTCAAAATTATTCTCACTGGCTAGACAACACAGGATGAGACCAACCTTTGCAGAAGGAATAATGATAAACTTACCCAGACGGGTAATTTTCTTTGAGCATTCCACACTGCCAGCTGAGTCTCAAAGGAGAAATCTTTCTTCTGCACATTATTTCTTACATTTTCCTTTAGCAGTCTATTCTAACAGAACAGCATGGAAGTCTCTGAAAATGAAACACCTGTTTGCCATTCTCCAGCTTTGCAGAAAAATCTGCTGGATAACATAAATGTGTCAATGTGTTATTTTTAAAAGAATGTTGATACACTTCAGCAAATGTTTTCTGGTTCCTCCACAGCAAACTCCCCTGCCTTTCGAGTAAACAGTCTACTCTTCCTTCTCTATTTTAAGCCAAAGGTCCTTGTCTGAGATCTTAAGCAGTTTAAAGAATATTTACTGGGGCTAACAGTCATCCACTCAAGGTGGTATTAGCAAATGGTATGTCCTTTCTATAAGTAAAGTACCAAACAATTGCAAGATTAAAGTGATCAGTAAATGAGTTTGCAAAAATTCTAGTAAATAATTCTACTGTATCTAGAAACTTCTGCATGCTCCTTAAAGCTCAAACCACACACCTTGCTACTGTTGCTAGCTCCCCAGCAATTGTAGCCTGTCAGTTGTGTGACCCATAATGATGAGGTTGCATGAACAAAGTGCAGTCATGTGACTTACCCACCCAATAAATTTATGTCTGATTGCAAAAATGATATTTTAACCTAAAGAATATCAACAGCTTCCTTAAAAGCTGCTGTTGCAGCATCTATATAACAAATGTCATTAGTCCATCCATTTCTCCTCCAGATTAAATTAGCACTACCCTTTGGACAGGCCTGAGACCACTGAGCTACTTTCCATCTTCTTCAGAAGCGCATTAAGAAATAAAAAAATAAAATGTTCCCCATCATACAGCTTATGCTCAAAAGCAGGAGTATGGCAGTTCATGGCAAAGAAACTGCAACTTTCAAATTTACTATACTTAGAGCACCAGAAACAATGCTGCTCGCAACATCACAGTTCCCTCTATCCCAATCTGTTTGCACTGACATTTATTTATTTGTCTATCAATCTATGATATCTATCTATCTAGACATGTTGACTAAGGCTATAGAATGATATGAAGATGCAAAGCCGCATTCAGTGAAAGGGTTTTAAAAAATTAAAAGTCAACCAATGTAGAAAATGCATAATTAAGATGATCATGCACATATATGTAACTATAGGGATAGGGACGGTTCACAGAGAATGAAATCTGAAGTTAGTGAGAGCTGTGGGAAAAGGTTAGTAAAAATGTGTGTGTGTGTGTGTGTGTGTGTGTGTGTGTGTGTGTGTGTGTGTGTGTGTGTGTGTGCGTGTGTGTGTGTGTGTGTGTGTGTGTGTGTGTGTGTGTGTGTGTGTGTGTGTGTGTCTTTGTAAGAGTGTGTGTTTGTATGTATTTATGTTTGCATGTTCAAGTATACATCTACATGGATGGTGCAATGGTGTAGTGGTTAACGTCTCCTCACAGCAACAGGTTATGTGGTTCGATTTATGGCTGGGTTGCCTTCTGTATGGAATCTGCATGTCCTCCCTGCATTCATGTGGGTTTGCTCCGATTTTCTCTCATGTTACAAAGACATGCATCTTGAGCATTTCTCCCCATTCCTCCGCTGAAAATCGGCTCTTTTCTAGTCTGACTTTCTCAGTAAATAAAAAAAATGTAGATAGTTTTGGTTCATATCAGGTTATATATTAGGGTATTTACTAATTTTTAGTAGTGAAGCATTTTTCCTCAGGACTTCAATGAAAATGGGCAATGACACAGCTAATTTATGTTATTAGATAGATAGATAGATAGATAGATAGATAGATAGATAGATAGATAGACAGATAAATAGGTACAATTCTCCTTGGAATTTTGCCACTTGATCAATGCATACTTTCATAAAACAAATACCAAAAGACCCAGTCCTGAAGCACAGAGAAATGACTTTAATCATTCTGAAGTGTTCATACTCTAACCCTTACAAAATTCTTGGGCATTTTCTTTTACGAGGTAGTATAATAACCCCCCCCTCCCAGCCGAGAACAATAGAATGAGATAGCTAGAATGCATCATTGTACTGAAGTCTTAAATCAATAAAAACAGACAGCATGTTTAATCATTTTGACAAAACATCTTCAATTAAGACTTGTAATAGAAGGTTAATCAGAAAGCTGCATGTTCTATTCCCACACCAGATGCTTAAATTTGTGTTTCATTACTGAGAGCACAGTGCAGCATAAGGAGTGCTGAGGTTTGATCCTTCAGATGAGATAAAAAAGCTGAGCTCGCAGCTGCCTCAGTCAGTGGTTGATTACATGGATGCAAAGACCCATCATGCTTCTTAGATAGCATATCTGAGTGTTTATAAAAATCATTCCAAAACTTACAAAACATTTATTCACTTAAATTTATATCATGCATATTCTATTACATCATTAGCAATTTCTTTATTTTGCCATTGTTCATTCTATAAAACAAAGTTACGGCTTCCAGTCTACACCATCTACAGACTACAATGTAAAATGTGATCATGTTTAGTGATCTCCTTTCATTTCCCATTGCCTCTCCCATGCATATGAATATTTTCAAGCAATCCATAAAACATGCTAAGGTGCACTTTTTCTCTGCTCCAAAACATTTCTAAACTTGCTGTCCTTTGCTATATTATACATACAAATATAAATAAATATATAGTGTCATTTTCTGTTTATTAACAGTCCCATCCAGCCAAGTTACATCTGAGCCATAAAGTGCAACTCAGTGAAAAGCAATGCCAACCACAGAGTTTACTAGGCAAATACAGAACAGAAGTTAAAGGATAAAAGGTTTACACAGATAAACAATTCACTAAAACCTCGAAGAAAGACTTACCAAGCTCTAGTCTTCACTCTCTAATACTTTTAACCTCCTCTATCTAGTGGAGTGCGATGAGATATATATTGTGACCCCTTAATGAGATATATGTTTCTCAGCTATTTAGTTTCTTTCTAAACATCCATAGCTTTTTACTTTTTAAGTCTTTACAAGTATTCAAACCAATAAAGTGAAAGCCCACTAACTATGCACATGTCCCGATTTTAAGTTTTGTGATTTTGTTAATACAGCATAAGTGGATGTAACGTGCACTGTTAAGTGCAAAGCAATTACTTGAAAGGTCAAAGTATGACAATACCGATGTATTCTTGAATTTACTTAATCTCAGAAACATACCGCGTGACAATATTCTTGGCACACCTACTCAAAGACTACTTTCCAGACAAACTAGAGCTATGCTACCCATCACTTCCAGTCTACTGAAACCTAAACCCAAGAACAAAAAAAACATAAAGGCTCAGTTGTTTAAAAAGCGTAACATCCAGAAATCTAGTAAAGACCGTTCAAGCAGATTACTTTGTCTGTTGAGGGAAGGAGAGACAGTACAAATCCAGACAACGAAAGGTTTTGATCAAATATAGCAGATTGCAGGCATCTGTACCAAGCCAAGATCTTATCTGGTTGACTCTGAAGGTGTTGAATATAGAAGGAGCCAAAGACATCTTCTTCCAGTTCCAGAGTTATCATTACTATCCCAACGTTGTTTCTGTGATGCAGATTCCAAATGCAAAAGTGAATCAGACACTGTTTCCAAACCAGCATGTGTTCAAGATTCTGATTCCATACCAGAAAGTGTTCAGAACATTCCACAGGTGAAATACTTTGAAGAGATTGTTCCAGTTGCTAATTCTAATCCTTCATTTTATGTCACACATTACGGTTGAGTGTCGACGCCTAGTGTGAAATACACAGCAATGTGGATGTGATTTTATATATATATATATATATATATATATATATATAGAGAGAGAGAGAGAGAGAGATTCACTATACAATCTCGAAGTACTGAAATGTTGAATTTCAGTATTTCGAGACTGAATAGTCGAAAACCCACATACATGAAAACCCACAATCATGAATACCACAACCGCGACCATTCACACACACACACACACACACACACACACACACACACACACAAACCAAGACATAATTTTTTTTTAATTTTATTTATTTTACATTTGTTGACCGGGATAGTCCGACTGGACACATGTCCATTTTCAGCGGAGGCCCTGGGAGAAAAGCTCCAATAGGACAAAGTAGATTACAACAATATATGACAGATAACATACGGTTATTGATTATACATTTAATACACAGATGGAAAAAAATTCACTAGTATGTACAATAACAATTGTAAAAAAGAAACAAGACCTTCATGTTGTTAGTTTCAGGTAGAGAGAAGATGGCTTAATGCCTAGGTGGAAAGTAACATTGCTGAGGAAATGGACGGGGAAAAATATGGATTAGTCTGGATTAGAACATTGGCAAAGCCAGTGGGATTTGAAGTGGTGGGAGAGGCCTTTCTTGAATGTATTTAGGGAGGTGGAATTGGTGAGACTAGGTGGAAGAGAATTCCATATTTTACCCACTGTGTTGGAAAATAAAGAGTCACCTCCTGAGTTACAGGATTTGAGCATCTGTGCAAGTAATCTGTGTGATGATCTAAGTCTATTTAGATTTGTGTAAGGGGTGATTAATCTACTCAAACCAGGGATGTTGTCAGGTTGAGAGAGTATTTTGTAAGCAACTATAAGTTGCTGCTGTAGGATTAGGTTTGGTAGTTCTATCCAGCCTAGGTTCTGAAGATTAGTACAGTGATGGGTTTTGTAGGGTAAGCCAGTTGCAAATCTGGCAATATGATTATAACAACAAGAGAGTTTAGATAGATCCAATTTGTTGGGGTTTGTAAGTATAGGGGAGGCATACAAGAGGGTGGATAGGAGGTGGGTGCGAGCAATAGCCACTTTTGCCATGGGAGTCAGAAAGGGTTTTATTCTATAGAGGGACCCCAGTTTCTTATTAACAGTCTTAATAGTCTGGCTGATGTGTACATCAAATCTGAGTTTGTTATCGATGGTAACTCCTAGTAGCTTGGTGTGGGGGTCGGGAGAGATGATGGTTCCATTGTTGGATTGAATACAAAAGGGAAAGGTTGGTGTTTTATGGGTAGGATGGAAGAGGAGCATTTTAGTTTTTTTTGGGTTAAGGATAAGTTGGGGTTCCGATAGCCATTTCTCAACTGCAGTGAAACAGTCTTGAGTTTTGGATAGTAGAGTAATTGGGGATATATCTGAGCAAATTAATGTCGAGTCATCCGCATATTGAATACATGTGGACTCTGGAATGACTTTGTTAAGATCATTAATAAAGGTGGAAAATAGTAGAGGGCCAAGTATGGAACCTTGGGGGACTCCTATGGTGTTAGGTAGGAGGTCTGAGAGCATATTATGCCAGAGCACAGCTTGTTGCCTATCAGAAAGATAGGCATGAAACCAGTCAAGGGTTTTGTTATCTAGGTAGAGAGTTTTAAGGGTTTCATGCATGAGTTTGTGGTTGACCATGTCAAAAGCTTTTGATAGGTCCAAGAAGAGAGCTGAATATTTTTTTTGTCATTCCGGTTAAGATTAATAGTGTTTGTGAATGAGAGGAGAGCAGTAGTAGTACTGTGTTTGGGCCTGAAGCCGTGTTGAGAGTTGGTTAGCAGATTGTTCTGAGTTAGGTGCTGGATGAGTTGTTTGTGAATACATTTTTCCATTATTTTTGCCAGTGGTGACAGAATGGCTATTGGCCTGTAATTTGAAAGTTCTGTGGATGGGCCGCCTTTATGGAGAGGAATGACATGGGAGATTTTCCATATGGAGGGGATTGTGGATTTGATTATGGAGCGATTAATTAAGATTGAGATGGGATAGGTGATGATATCTGCAGCTTTTTGTAGAAAGTCAGCTGGAAGTAGGTCTGCGGCGAGGGTGGTTGGCTTTAATTTCTTTAGAAAGGATTGAATGTATGCAGTAGGGACAGGTTGTAGGTTGAATAATGGCGTGGTCTTCAGGGTGGGACCTGTGGTTGGGGAATAGGGGACAGATTGTTGGTTGGCTAAGGATTTGATAACATCGATGAAAAAGGTGTTAAAGGATGTAGCAACTTCTTCTGGGTTTTTCATAGTTAGGTCTGCTGGTGTACATGTGGAGGACCTACCCGGATGGAGAAGTTTATTCCTGTCCAAAACTTTTGGGGGTTGTTTTGGTTTTTATGTTGTAATTGGAGATAGTAGTTCTTTTTGTCAGTTGAGATATGTTTTTTTGTTTCATTTCTTAGTTGTTGGAAGATGTTACGGTCTAGGGGTGACTTGGTAGCATGCCATTTATTCCATGCTTTATTTCTGGATTTAATTTTGGATATAGAGTCTTTTGATAGCCATGGTGCTATTCGAGCTTTTGTTTTGATTGAGCATTTGGGGGCGTGTGAATCAAGTATGTTTAGAAATGTGGAGTTAAAATTTGTTACTGCCTCTTCTAGTGGGAGGTGTTTAAGGATTGACCAGTTATAGGACTGCAGCTCGTTTCGGAATCTAGTGAGGTCAAAATGTTTAGTGCTCCTAACAGTCCTGAGGGCAGGGAGTTTGCAGCTACCTATTTTACATTTTACCATATAAGTGATGAGGTGATCGCTGAGCTCATTTGGAATGGTCCCAGATTTGTACATTTCGGGTATATGGTTGGTGAGTATCCAGTCTAAGATGCTTTCTTTTTGTTTGTTGCTGCCAATTCTGGTGGAGGTGGTTATAATTTGTGAAAAAACATGGAGATTAATATTGGTTGGGTCAGGCTCTGACACACATAGATTCCAGTCGATGTTGACATCTCCCAAGATTATGGTTTCTTGTGGGAAGTTATTGGTCAGCCAACTTAGAGTGTTTTCAAGAGTGTCTGAGTTTTTCCCAGGGGGGATATTGATCACAATAAGGTTAATACTTTTTTCTTTGTTTAGTTGTAGTTTTAGGGCTGTTAACTCTACATTGGGCATTTGGGGTGGTTGAGTGGGGTTTGGTATAACACTGAGTGTGCTTTTAAAGAGCACAGCAGTACCACCACCTCTTTTTTTGAGGCGGTCAGTCCTATATATGTTATAGCCAGGTGGCAGGATTTCATTGTCTTTGGTCTCTGGTTTGAGCCAGGTTTCTGTGAGGCACATAATGTCAGGAAGGTAGGTTGCTAAGAGAGCATGTAGGTTATGAATTTTATTGTTTAGGCTTCTAATATTCAGGTGGCATATAAGAAGGGAGTCTGGAGGTCTCGGAACTAAGGATGTATTGTTTGAAGGATCATTTACTGGGGGGCCTGGATTTGGGTGTATGTCCCCATCTTTATTAATGTTTTTTCTGAGATACTCTATTAGTTTCATAAGTTTGTGTAATATTTTTTCTATGTTATTGGATTTGTGGTAGATTATGTTTGGTCTATATGAGTGGTGGTATTTAGTAAACATTGTTTTGTTGATTAGATATCAAGTGGGGTGATTGGTATTGATCAGAATTGTGGGGGTATTTGTTTGGCACTTTGGATAATGAAAACCTGAGTATGTCTGGTTCTCATATATAGTTAGTAGGTATAACATGATAATCACTGATAGGGTGAGTGTTACAGTTTTTAGGGCTGGTATTGTGAACCAGGGTGTTAAGGATTTCATAATGTAGAGTGATTGGCTGCAAGATAGGCTAGTGTGAGTGGTTTGCTATTGGTTAAGGGAGAGGGGGGGATGGGGAGAAGGTGGTGAGATTTGTGAACCTGGTGATATTGGAGGGGCGTGGAGAGAGGGGGAGGGCTGAGTGTTTTGTGTGGCTAGGGATAATGGAGTGGGTGTGGTTAGATAAGTATAAATCTAGGACTAGTGGGGGCGGGTGGGATATGGGGGCAGGGTGGGGCGCGGAGCGAGCCCAAGCGCAGCGAGGGCGAGCGGAGCGGGGTTAATCCCACTCCACACAGAGCAAGTTCAGGTAATACAGTAGTAAATGTTTTTACCTTGCAACAGGGTTTTACAAGTGAAAAAGAGATAGTAACTGCACTTGTTGTTTGGGACTAGCTCCAATTTCTCTGGTTTACACAGAATTAACACTAATTTTCTGAATAAATAGGGAAGAGAATACTGTTGTTAGCGTTTTCACTGCTGTGTATGGAATCAGTTCGCATGCTAGTTAAGGGGATACTTTACAGCATAAAACACTAGTAGATTTTACTATATTAAGGTATTAACCTTGTAAATAAATGGTTTAGGTTGACAGTTTTTGTTCTGGGCTGTTCTGTACTTTTTTGGTAACGCTTACTTCTTGAGCGCGATTTTCAGAGGGTGGCCAGGGGAGGTTACAGGGCTACAGGGCAGTACCTGAACAAATATAAGAAAGAACATTCAGCTTGCTTGTGGAGTTGTTCAATGCAATGAGTTTTAAACAGTGTTAGAGTAATAGATTATGTTACATTTCATCAGTAGCAGAGACTAAAGCAAGGAGTCTACCTTTTAATCCTAACTGCATACTATATACTGTTCAGTAAAATATACCAAGCTAACTATGTGAGGCTCCCTCAATTTGTTAGTCTAAAAAGACACACTCGCTGTGCGAGTTAGATATGCTCTGTTATACAAGTGTATTACGACACATTACAGCCTTTTTATAACCCCGAAAACAACACCAGTTGCCACTAAATATTCACTTTGGGTTTAAAAGGACACCTCGCTGTGCGAGATAGTTCCGTTCAGGTATTCCCAATAATGCAGCTCTTTAGTACCTTCATATAACTCTAAACACAGTCGCTACTCTTAATTTAAATCATACTGTAGCAGAAAATGTCTACTAATCACACACACATACACCTACCTAACTAAACAAACATAACACACAGAAACACACCTAACCTACCTATAAGTAGGAGGGCTACGCCCCCCCTCCCCACACCCTCCATACTTATGTATTCTAACTCTGAGGTCGCACTAAACACACAAACACACAAAAAACACCACCGCACACACTCACACACACTAAAATCCCTACCCAATAACCTCAAAGAAACAACACTTACCTGAAACCCCAGATAAATCCACAAACCGCACCACACGCAATGAACACGACACCACGATAGCGGCGGATTTGACATTTCTGGATTCGACACTTCCGCATTCGACATAGTGTAGTTTCGAGTAACTGCACATTCCACTATTCGGTCTTAATGCACTGAAATTCGAGATTTCAGTACGTTGAGATTGTCTAGTATATCCATATACA